>NC_030855.1:9182505-9290868 GCF_000208745.1 Theobroma cacao
TACAACCATATACCATTACTCATAAACTTCCTATAACACACATATTTACATATGTATATATATATATACCCATCATCATCATGCACACCATCCCATCATCATTAGCTCATGTGCACTCCCTACTCGCACATGGCTGGGTCAGCACGGCTTATGCGCACTTCTACTCGCATAGAGCCGGGTCATCATCGGCGTATGCACACTCCTGCTCGCACATAGCCGAGTCATCATCATTACACAACATTATTCATCAATGCACAACATATATATATATATCAACATAATGTAGTAGTGCATGAATCCATAATAGTCATATGTCACAACATAAAGACAATTTATCAAAGGCTTGTTCCTAAGGCACCCATTTTTAAGAAAAGTTGGGTAAAATCATTTAAAATCTTGTGCAAACACATTCACATTCCCAAAAATATTTTGAAATGCAAGTTCACTCACCGGTCTTGTTGATTCTTTTACTTAACTCTAACCTCAATTAATGTTCCAAATTGACATGTGAGCCCTTGTTGGAACCTATACACACACAACATCACAACCAACCCAAATTGGCATTAATACCATTCCAAAACTATTTTCTAAATTGGGTTCTATTAGTCATTCCTAACTAGTTTCCAACCACCATTAAATGGCTATTGTTTGCAATTCTCTAGTCACACTAAAATGAATAACAATCCCAACAAATAAACTCTCACAATTCTAATTACTAGACATTCTCAACACTTAAAAATCAACTATAGTTCACTACTCACCTTATGGTTTCTTTGTAGTTGAATTCTCTTCCAATAGCTTCCAAACAAATGTGGAAAATCTCTCTTTCTCTCTCTAAAACCTCCAACTTCTGAGAGAAAGTGCTGAAAATGGACTTTTTGAGGGTTTTAAAGTGAGAGAGTGAAAGAGCACAAGGGTTCAAGTCAAAAGGGCACAAAGGTATGAAAATTAGAGCTAGTGAGAGAAAGTTGTGAAAGTTTCATATCAAGCTTCAATGGAGGATGGAAGCAATGTGAGATGGAAGAAGAAGAAGGAGAAGAAGCTGCTGAAAGAAGAAGATATTTATAGCTCAAGCTTATCCATTCCACGTGAAATTACGAAAATGCCCTTGGGAAGTTAGCTTGCTCTTCTCCAAACCTTTGTGAAATCTTTTTACTCTTTTGACACTATGGCCAAGTCCACAATGGTCTAAATATACTCGGATTTACGAAAAGTTAAAAATTTTTACTCAAGGTGCAAAATGATCGTTTTGGCCCTGTTACGAAAATTATTGTCACATCTAGTTTTGTCACGACCCAGAATTCCCATCGAGCCCATGACAACCGTCGCGATGTCCCGATAGACATTGATTACCCGAAATACCAATTGAAACCTCGCAAGGCTTAACATAAGTTTTCTCGCTTCCCTTGTGAGTATTAGTTTCTAAAATCATGTTTTAAAGTGATATGAAACAATTTCAATTCAAAAACAATCAAAGAAAAGTTTAAACTACACAGGGATATTTTGGTCATTTTTTTCAAAAATTTTGAAACCAACTAAAATATAGTATAAGACAGAAATTTACACATTTCATAACAAAAAATAAGTTTAGATATCTAAAACATTCATTTAAAGTGAAATTATAGCTAATGGAATAAAATAAAAATAATGAATAAAATATTCCAATTTTTCATAAAATAATTTTTATAGAACGGTACATAAAAATTTTTATAGTGTAAAAGAAAAATAAATTCCTACATACAGTAGCACACACAGCCAGATACTCAAAATATTTAACAATGACATGTGGGCCCCTGAATGACTAAAAGTAATGAAGGTTGTGAACCTACAATTTTTGAGGATGCAAGTCCAACTGTAGCCCTCAACGAAATAAGCTATCTACCGACTATCCTAAGCCTAAAATGGGTGGAAAAGCGGGTGGTGAGATTATATAATCCCAGTGAGTAAACAAATATTATCTAAAATATCTAAAGCTTTGTAAATGGAGACAAATAAAATAGATTAGCATAAAAATGATTCACAGCATGTCGAACTCATTTTAATAAGATAACATAGATTCATTTCACCCAAATAAACAACGAGGCTTATGATTTCCTAAAAAACTTGGCTCGTGCCAAAATCATTCTCATACTCGGTTGTCAAGGATACCTTGGCTTGGGGGTATCCCAACCGAATCCACCAAGGGTGCTAAAAAGTCATGTACGCATAAATCATGTTTTTATTTTGAAAACATAGTCGTTCCTTGGCGTTGGCTGAGTTCATCCTCACGTGGTGGTTTGGCGTGAAGTGAACTCTAAAATTTTACCTCAGGAGTTACCCTACGTGCCTCCTCAACCGAGGTAAGAATATACCCAGATTTCGTGCCCCTTAAAAAGGCTGGTCCATAGAACTCGCCACTGCAATGACCAATCTATAACCCACCAATTCAATAAAAATTCAACAGCATGACATGGCAATTTTATCATTATCCAGCCTATCAACGCAAACAACAGTTTATACCTTTTCAACACGAATACCCATCCAGCCATTCATGCCCACATTATCATAAGCCATTCAATTGAAAACATAATTTACAATACAGCAAGTAGTCTCCAATTACTCCATGTTCAAGACACCATTAAATTTCAAAACAATTTATAAAACCATTTCATTTAAACACATTTTCCATAAAATTACAAAATCAGATAAAAAAATACTTTAGATAATTAAGACGATAATAAGGTTACTCACTGTAATGGGAATCGAATTCAGGATACTCTGATTCTTGATCCTTTGATACTACCTCTTTACTATTGCTAGAATGCTCACCACCTAGACATAATGCACAATAAGCAATTTGCTACATTTGTGCTAAACCGTTGTAAAACCAATTCAGGCTCTATACTAATGCATGAAATGGGATGTAAAATACTCGAGTAACTATCTAAATATGGTGTTCAATATAAATTCAATTATGTACCTAAATAAAATGGTATTGGCCTAATTCTATCTATCACCCGATTAATTGGCCAATACGTCCAATTCAACTCCAAACAATTCCATTTCTCTCCCAATACTCCAAATCATTAAACACAATTTAAATAACTTGAAATGTGGCAAAATCATCCTCACATTTTCTCTTGAAAAATTCGGCCATGGTGAGTGCACTAATAATATAATTTTTCATGCTTGATTCTCACACCATAAATCATTCATTCCTAATCAAATCACTTGAAATTCAATCAAATTCATCATCAATACTCCACATGGAATATTCGGCCAATGAAGGTGATGTAAGAACATGAATTTTTCTTGCTTGCTTTTCATACTACACATCACCCAACAACTAAAAACACTAAAATAACATGTTTTCTAACTAAATTCATCATCAAATTCTCTCTCCTAAGGTTTGATCAGCACACTATCCTACATGATATCTTGTGATTCAACCATGAAAAATGCAAAATAATGCATAGGAAAGGTAGATCACAAGCTAGAATTAAGAAATTTTACCTTTAATGACTTGATTCCTTAAAAATCAACAATTTCCCTTTGAATTTTTCTCTCTAGGGTTTTTGTTCTTCTTTTTTTTTTTCTCTTTTTCTCTCTTTGGCCGACCAAGATAAATGAGTTGGGAGGGTTATGGGCTGATTTTTAAAGCCAAATAATAAAATAATCCAAGCTTCACACTTGTCTCCATGTTATTGGTCCATGTTTAAAAACTTAATAATTAAGCTTTCTTCCACCACCACATAAAATCCTCCAATTATCCATGATATAAAATGCTAATGGCTGAAATCCATGGGCATGACAAGGGTTGGGTGGTGTAAAATTATAATTTTGCCCTTATCCTCGAAAAAATGTCGAAATTAAAATTCTTCACTTTTCAAACTCAAATTATACTCCAAATGATCAATCTTAGTCAAAAATTTCATCCAACACTCACAGCTTAACCTCAGGTTAGAAAATGACCATTTTGCCCCTAGGTCATGAAAATTCTAATTTGACTCCAAATCGGTCCTCGAACTCTGAATCACCATTTTAAGTCATTTTTGGGTTTTAAAATTCTCAATTTCTTCTAAAATCTCTATTTGGACTAGTTCGAGGCTTAATTCAACTTAATTGTACCATTTGGTACACTATCATCGTTTAACGATTTCCAAGGTACCCAAGTAAGTAAACATGCATTCTTATGTAAGAATGGCATAATAAACATACTGTAGAGCCGGGCTTGACAAGTTTTGTTCATGTTTTCATCATTATACATCATTTTTTGTCTTTTTGCTTATTTAGACCTTAAATATCAAAAAACTTCCTTTTGGAAACTTATTACAGGAAATGACGAAACTACCCCTAGCTCGGGTTATTACGCCTATGCCTCATTATGAGCCTATAGGGGTTGAGGTCTCACATATATATATAAACACTAATACCACCACCTCCCTAAGCCAACATGCACTCCCCACACGCACATCATTATCGGCATGTGCACTGCCCACTCCGCACATGCACAGTTGTAAGTGTCACAACATCGTCATTCGATTGGCATATGGACTACCCACTCAGCATATGCACGGTTGTAGTTGTCACAACATCATCATTCAACTGGCATGTGCATTGCCCACTCCGCACTTGCATGGTTACATCAATTACACAAAATTACTTAGCAATACATATCATATATTTTTATATAGACATCAGCATCATATAAAGGTATACAGATTCATCACAATCATGTTCCACATCACCAAAAACATTTCACTAAAGGCTTGTTCCCATGCATTTTATAGAAAAATAATTAAAATGTCTCAATCAACTACATGTGCCTTAATCCCAAAACATTTTGTGCAAGTTCACTCATCGATATTTGTTGAATATTTACTCAACTGCAACCTCCACTAATGGTCCCAATGGAACTGTGGGGCCTCGTTGGGACCATCATCACAACATCACAACCAACCCGATTTGCATAATTATATTTCTAAAAGCTATCCATTAAATCATGTTCTGCTAGTTGTTTTTAACTAGCTTCCATCTACCATCAAGTGACACACTACAATGAATAACCCACCTCAACTACAAAACACTCACCGATCTAGCCACTAGCCATTCTCAACAACTTAAAAAAAATCAACTCAATTTCACTACTCACCTTGGTAGCATTGTAATTGAATTTCTTTCCCAAAAGCTTTCAAACTATCATGAAAATCTCACTTTCTCTCTTTAAAACGTCCAGCTAGTGAGATAGTGTAATAAGGAAAGGTATTTTAAGGTTTTTATGGTGAGAAAGTAGATGAGCACAAAGAACTTTGGGAAAGGGTACATAAACACATGAAAAATCAAGGTTAACTCAAGGAAATATATGAAAATTCAAGTCAAGCTTCCATGGGGGGTGAGAAAACATGGGAGAANTCAAGCTTCCATGGGGGGTGAGAAAACATGGGAGAAGAAGGAGAAGAAGAAGAAGTGCTAGAAATTTGAAGAACATCCTAGAAAATTAGATTTTTATGGCTTAAGTTTATCCATTTCTAGCAAAATTACCAAAATGCCCTTAACTATGTCATTTTGTTTTTTTCCATTGCTTTAATGCAATCTTTTTACTTCTTTAACACTAAGACAAGGTCCATAAGGGTTTAGAAATACTCGGGTTCTTGAAAACTTAAAAATTTTAACCCGAGATGTAAAATGACTATTTTACTCCTACCGTGAAAATTATCGGTATTGCTATCTTCTTCATTATCTTATCCTCATCCATTCATTCCTTAGGCCTACTTGGACCTTAATAACACTAGAAAACAAATTTCAGAGGTTGACCAAGAGAAATGACGAAATTAACCCTAGTTCGTGTTATAGCATCTACTACTAGTTATGGAACAATAGGGGTCAAGGTCTCACAATTGACTTCTACACAAGGTTATGGGGTGTTACGATGATGGAATTTCTACATTTTGAGCACTATATCTTTCATTTAGATTCATTGTACGAATTCAAAAAAGGTTTATGTGAATGTGAAAATTCTGAATTATGTACTAAGTTCTAGAATTTGTTTGATTGTCTCTCGAAGTGAAATTCTAGGCTACACTTAGTTAAGGAAATGATTTAGGCCATTTTTTTACTATTTAAGCCTTTTGTAGCCTTCCTTTACATAAATTATCCTTAGTTTCCTCCTTTGAGCTTAATGACACTATTTCTTTGTCTAACACTTAATTTTTAGCCTTTAACCTTGTATTGATAGTTCCAATTTCTTGCACCCCTCATTCCTAAGGGCATAAGTCAATTTAGGAAGTTATGACCTAAATGGTGACAAAGGTAGTAAAGATGTAAAATGATAAAAAGTTCAAAAGTATAGTTGTTTTCATCTCATTGCCCAAAAACAAAAGAAATAAGTGTGAGGGTGTGCAATTGAGAAAAAGAAAAAGGGAAAGAAAGAAAAGAAGAATGAAATGTTGAACAAAAGAAAAATATTGATGAAAAAGGGATAGACTAGGTGAAAGGAATTAAAGCTCTGAATAAGTCCTAGATTAACTGTGTTTAGGGTGATTAGAGCTATACATTATCCCATATCGCACCTTGACCTTAGGCATACAATACAAGCTAAATTAAAGTTCTATTGATCCATGATTTAGTGTTAGTCTATATTAGTGGAAAAATAGATGAAAAGTAAACTTATGGAACTTAATTACCAATTTGAATTTTGCATCAATATAAACATTTGGATTATGCAATGTTCTAAGTGAAATTTCGTGTGTGTGAGCAATCTTTTCACTTAGAACATTATATAATTCGGATAAGTTTTGCACACACACATAGAATTTCACTTAATGATAAGCTTGCATTTGAATTGAGACATGAACTTGAATGATATTTGTATGTGGATTATAGTTATGAATGTGAAGTAACTTTTGAGGATATTAAAGGTAATAAATGAAATGGCACAACTGAACTCTAGTTGAATTCTTTCATGTTTTCATGTTTAAGTTATTGCATTTAGTTCTTTGTTTGCTCGAGGACTAGCAAATCTTAAGTTTAGGGGTGTGATAACTTTGCTATATAAAATTATTTTTAACACATTTTGGGTACTTTAGTGGCTAGACCCTTGAGTTTAAAATCGGATCTTAACCTTTTAAGTTGTTTTTCTAGTGTAAGTTAGATTACATATTAAATAATTAAATTAGTTTATGTTAGTTTAATTTCACTTTACTTTGTCTTAATTTACTTTGCAAAAGTTATTGCTATTTTTTCTCATGGTTTTATGCAGAATATGATGAGCAAGGTGAAAGAAAGTTATGATAGCATAAGTGTGGTGAAGGTGTCACTCATACATGTTGCAGTAATTTAAAGATAACTTGAGCGGCAGAAATCCAATTGATGTGATTTTTGATTCATTGGAAATCTAAGAGAATGGGATACAACTTTTACGCTTATCACTTTACCTAGTTCAAACCAGATCAAGGTGAAAATCATGTTCAAAGTTGATAGAAAGATGCAATTCTACACTTAAGGCAGCATGGATTAAGGTTGCGACCTTGAATAACTCATGGCTACGGTGCTGAAAGTGAGATCATCATAGTGCTAGAGAACCATGGCCATGGTACTGAGCATCATTGTGGCATCATAAAAATTCTTGAGGTGATACCAAGGAAGACCAAGGTGCCACGAAACCAGAAAATCATGGTCGAGCGCCTACTTGACTTCCAAAAATATACTTTCGACGAAAACTGGAAAGTAGGGCACTTTGCACATATTTAAAAGCCTTTTTGGAGAGCATTCAAGAGGGAAGATAGTAATAGCTTTTCTAGAGAATTCAAGTTAAGAATCAAGCAAGAATTTCAAATCAATTGAGAGAGATTTGAGATTCACTAGGATTCTATACTACTTTATTTCTCTCCCTTTGTGTTATTTTCTTGTTTTGAATTCATGGATAAAGTTTTTTGGATATTTTTTATTTAGATATTATGAACTAAATTATCTTTCTAGAATTGTGGTGGATTTCAACATGTAATCTGAATATTTGTTTAAGGAAATTATGAGGAATGCTTTTTCTTGATAAGGACATTTTACAAATAACCATAAAAATAAGTTTAACTATTTTTAGCCATATTTAGCCATGAGTTGACAAAAATGACCTTAAAACTATTTTAAGAAATTAAACCATTCATCGTAATTTTTCCCCATTTGTGTTTCTGATTTCTCTCTCTCACCATCCCAATCTCTCAAATTTTATCGATTTCTCTCTTCGGCATTCGTCTGCTATGCTTTCGATTTCTCTCTCTCACATTTTTAGATTTCTCTTTCTTGCGCTTTAAAGACACCAAGCAATGGTTTTGATGTGCTTGGGTAGGTGGCTATTTGGGAAATTTGATTTTTAGTTATTTTGGGTAAAACTAAAATGGTAGAAATGATCACAGATGTTTGAAATAGCTTTTAATTGAATCAATTCGGGACCTAGACACCAATAAACTTAAATAATTGAAATTTATAAACCTAAGTTTTCAAAGGAATTTTTTTTTATTTTTAGTTGAAATAGGTGTTTTAGATAAGGAAATTTATGTTTTGATTTATAAAAATATGTTAGAAACACTTTAATCGATGCCAAATTGTCAAAAAAAAAAAAGAAATGAAGAAAGTTGAGACGATTTGAAGTTTTGGTTCATAAGTAACAACAAAATTTTAGACATTAAAGTGTAACAAAATGTTTTTGAATATGACGTGTAACAATAATATTTTTTCAACATGGCGTGTAACAACGATATTTTTTTTTCAACATGGCGTGTAACAATCTTTTTTAACCATGACGTGTAATATGTTTTTGTACATGGCGTGTAACAACAGTATTTTTTTAACATGGCGTGTAACAACCTAACCATGGCATGTCACATGTTTTTGTACATGGCGTGTCACATGTTTCTATACATGGCATGTCACATGTTTCTGTACATTGAGTGTCACATGTTTCTGTACATGGTGTGTAACAACCTAACCATGGCATGTCACATGTTTTTGTACATGGTGTGTTACATGTTTCTATACGTGGCGTTCACATGTTTCTGTACATGGCGTGTCACATGTTTTTACATACAGCGTGTAATAACCTAATCATGGTGTGTAACATTTTTTGTACATGACGTGTAACATCTTAGCGTGTAATTTCATTAACGGTAATTTTGTCCAACTTGGTTTAAAATAGTTAAAATTATAAAGAGGGCTATTTTTTAAAACATTTTATCTTTAAGGGTTATTTTTAAAAATTCCCTTATTTATTTCTCTTTTATTTACTGTCAATGGGTATAGTTTTGCTTATTCAAATATATTCTTAATGCTATTGATTGCTTGCCCAAGAATTAATTGATTTGTGTATCTAATTAAGACTCGACAGAGAGATTTTAGATTGGACTAAGGTTTGAATAGTGTATGTTCACGTCACTTAGGTGATCTGATTCATGATTCAGGTAGACATATGCCAATTGTCATACATAGCCAAATTAAAACATTAGCTTAATGAACCTTATTTAATTGATTCCTATAGACATATAGTGACCCAATTAAGTTAGGTATTTGTGCAAGTATCTCAATGGAGACTTGTATATAGCTTTGGATTCTAGGTTAATAGAACCACCTATGAATGTAAATAATAAGAAAAGTTGGCATCGAATGAAATGTTGAATAAACCTATAATCCCAGGTTTTAGTCTATTGTCTTTTCCAAGTAATTTTAATTTTTGTTAGTTAACTTAGTGCTTGTTTTAATTTTGTTTTACTTGCCACACAGTAATGATGGAATGAAAAAAATATTGGATGGATGAGAAGTGGGTGGAGAGGAGAAGACGAAATCTAAATGTAGAGAGAAGAAAATAGGGGAGAATGAGAGGTATCCGGGAATTCTAATATAAAAGCCCCTAACACAATGTCGCGATGCTCCTTTATTTGTGCCACAAAGCCCTAGCCCTGACCCAATGTATGGGCCGGGTCTTAATGCACTACCACGGCATGGTGTACCTAGAGTTGTGGCGGCCTCCTCTCGACTTTTTGTATGAAATGAAGCATTCTCATTGTGTTGCGGCATAGTTTTTTTTTTTTAATTACCTACTTACCTCATGTAAGTCTCAGACCTACAAAAAAAAAAACTAGGAAAAAAACATGAAAATGATAAGTTAAAATTTATAAAGAATACAAACTAAAAATAACAACTAAAATAAACTATGTTGCGAAACTTAGGCTTCGTCCCTAGAAGCGCTTCGTTTAAAGTCGTAAACTGGATTGATGTGGAGCTCATTTGTGATTAGAGAGATCGATGGACGAATGTTGTCGATAAATAGGTCCTCCCCAAAAATGCTTCAAACGTTGTTCATTCACTTTGAATGACTCATTAGTCAATCCATCAACTACTTCCATTGCTCCATGTCGAAAAACTCTTGATACACTAAAGGGTCTCGACCATCTAGATTTCAACTTCCCTGGAAATAACTTTAAATATGAATTGAACAACAGTACGTGCTGACTTGGCTCAAAATGCTGCTCGACAATATTTTAATCATGCCAACTCTTTGTCTTTTCCTTATATAATTTGGCATTCTCATAAACATCCAAGCAAATTTTATCCATCTCATTTAATTGAAGCAATCTTTTCTTGCCAACTGATTTTAAATCAAAATTTAATTTCTTGATGGCCCAAAATGCGTTATGTTGCAATTCAACTGGGTGGTGACACGTTTTTCCAAAACCCAAATGATATAGGGACATACCTATTGAAGGTTTGTAAGCTATCTTGTATGCCCACAATGCATCGTCAAGTCTACTGGCTTAGTCTTTCCTTGATAGTGATACTGCTTTTTCTAACATTCTTTTTATTTCTTGGTTTGACACTTCCACTTGTCCACTTGTCTTAGGGTGATAAGTCGTGGCTACCTTGTTTGTCACTCTATACTTTTCGAGTAATGCATAAAAATATTTATTGCAAAAGTGCATCACTTCATCACTCATGATAGCTCTTGGTGTACCGAATCTAGTGAAAATGCTTTTCTTTAGAAATTTCATCACCACCTTAACATTGTTTGTAGGCAAGGTTAAGGATTCTACCCACTTTGACACATGGTCGATAGCCACTAAAATGTAGCGATTGTTGAATAAGGATATGAATGGTCCCATGAAATTGATTCCCCAAACATCAAAAATCTTCACTTCCAAAATGTTGTTAAGTGGCATCTCATGTCTTCTAGAAATGTTCCCCACTTTTTGACATTTGTCATAATGCAAAAAAAACTTATAAGCATCCTTGAATAACGCTGGCCGATACTAACTTGATTGAATAGCTTTGGCTGTTGTTTTGTCTCCACCAAAATGACCCTCATATTCAGATGAGTGAAATGTCTCAACATGATTTCAACTTCTTCTTCTAGAATACACCTTCTTATAATTTTATTAGCATAATGTTTAAACAAAAATGGTTCATCCTACATATAAAATTTAACATCATGCAAAAATTTCTTTCTTTGTTGAAAAGTTAAATTTGGAGGTAGAAGCTTACTTACAATGAAATTTCTTTTGACAAACATGTAACAATTGTTCATCATGAAAAGTTTCATTGATCAAGTAATGTCCTTACCTTGGTTGTAATGCTCTAACCTTGACAAATGGTCTACTACTTGATTTTTTGAACCTTTTTCTGTCCCTAATCTCCAAATCAAATTCTTATAGCAACAGAACCCATCTTATTAACCTTGGCTTGGCATCCTTGTTAGCAACCAAATACTTAATTGCAAAGTGGTTAATATAAAAAATAACTTTAGTGCCAATCAAGTATGAACGAAATTTGTCAAATGCATACACAACAGCTAATAACTCTTTCTCAATGGTGGTGTAATGGACCTAGGTTTTAGTCAAGGTTTTACTGGCCTAAAATATAAAATGAAAAATTTTATTCTTTCTCTGTCCTAACACTGCACCTACAGCATGATCATTAGCATCACACATAAGCTTGAATGGGAGTGAACAATTAAGACCTACAATAATGGGTGCAGTTGTCAATTTCTTTTTCAATTCTATAAATGCAGCATGACATGCATCATCAAATTTAAGTGGGATATCTTTTTCTAAAAGATTGCATAAAGTTTTAGCAAATTTGGAAAAATCTTTAATGAATCGTTGATAACAGTTGGCGTGTCCAAGGAAACTCCGAATACTTTTTACTAAGGATGGTGGTGGGAGCTTTTCAATGGTCTCAATCTTGGCTTCGTCCACCTCCAATCCTTTGCTAGACACCTTTTGACCAAGAACAATGCCTTCTTGTACCACAAAATGGCATTTCTCCTAATTTAAAATCAAGTTTGTCTCCTCTTATCGTTGTAACACCTTGTCAAGATTGAATAAACATTCATCAAAATTATTACCAAAAACTTAGAAATCATCCATAAATACCACTATGGTTTTCTCCACCATATCCGAGAAGATAGACATCATGCAACGTTGAAATGTGGCTGGAGCATTACACAATCCAAATGGCATCCTTCTAAATGCGAAATACCATAGAGACATGTGAAGGTTATTTTCTCTTAATCTTCTAATGCTATGGCAATCTGATTATGGCCCATGTATCCATCCAAGAAGTAGCAATACTCTCTTTCAGCTAACCTATCCAACATCTGGTCAATGAAAGGTAAAGGAAAATGATCTTTCCTTATGGCCTTGTTTAGCTTTTTGTAATCCATGTATACTCTCCATCCAGTGATTGTTCTTGTGGGAATGAGCTCACTGTTTTCATTTGCCACCACTATCATCCCACCTTTATTTGGTACGTATTGCACCAGACTTACCCATTCACTATCTAAAATACAATAAATGATGCTAGAATCCAACCATTTAATTATTTCCTTCTTGACCATTTTTTTCTTGATTGGATTAAATCTCCTTTGATGTTCGATAGTGGCCCTATGATTATCCTCTAACAAAATTTTATGCATGCATATTGAAGGACTTATCCCCTTTATATCAGCTATTGACCACCCAAGTGCCTTTTTATGCTCTCTTAGAACTCTAAGCAACTTTTCTTCCTACTTATTCGTAGGATTAGATGCAATAATAATCGAAAAAGTAGATGAGTTTCCAAGATATGCATACCTCAAATGATTTGGCAATGGTTTAAGTTCTAATGTAAAAGGGTCCTCAATTAAAGGTTTCACTAGTGAGGATGGAGAGGAAAACAAATCTAACAACTCAAACTGAGTTCCCAACACTTGAGATGGGGCATTCAAGGCATGGACACATTCTATAATCTCTTCATTATTGGGGTTAGATTCATAAATCAATGATACTTCTAGTCGGTCAATGAAATGATTTTCCATGAAAACTGCACTTGTGGCCCTATCCACCACTCTAACTGTAAAGCAATCATCATGATTGTTTGTAAACTTTAAGTGTGAGACCCCAACCTCTATAGGCTTGTAGCTAAGCATAGATGTAATAATACGAGCCAGGGGTAGTTTCGTCAGTTTCTCTAATAAGCTTCCAGAAGAAAGTTTTATGATATTTTAAGATCTAAATAGGTATAAGTTTGCATAAATGATGTGTATTGATGAAAACATGAAGAAAACTAGAAGTTTCAACAATTTTCATAACAAGGGCAAAATGGTCATTTTTCACCTTGGGTTAAAATTTTAAGTTTTTATGAACCCGAGTATGTTTACACCATTATAGACCTTGTCCTAGTGTCAAAAGAGCAAAAAGATTGCACAAAGGGTTGCATGAGAACAAGTTAACTAGTCAAGGGCATTTTCGTAATTTTATGGGAATCGATAAGTTTGGCCTATAAATATCTTGAAATTTCCAGCACCTTCTTGAATTTCCAGCAGCTTGTCTTCTTCTTCTTCTTCCCTCTCACGTTTCTTCAAAACTCCATGGAAGCTTGATATGGAGCTTGCATAATTTTCTCTCTCTAGCTCTAGTTTTCATACCTTTGAGCCCTTTTGACTAGAACTCTAGTATTATTTCACTCTCTCACTTCAAAACCCTTGATAAAGCTTATTTCCATACTTTTTCTCACTAGCTGGGCATTCTAGAGAGAGAAAAAGAGAATTACCCCATTGATTTGGAAGCTATTGGAAGAGAATTCAACTACAAAGAAACCCAAAGTTGAGTGATGAACTAAATTCGGTTTTTAGCTGTGAATAATGACTAGTAATTTAGATTAAGAGCTATTTTATTGTTGAGCATGTTCATTACTTTTTTAGTGATTAAGATAGTGAACATAGATAGCCATTTAATGTGGCAATTGAAAGCTAGCTAAGAGATAGCTTTTAGAGTTCGTAGTGTGTGAATTGACCTATTGTTTATGCTAATGTGATCCTAGGTTCTAATGAAGTCCCATCCTTCCAATTGGATCATTAGGGGAATTAGAGTCAACTAAAGGCTCAACAATAAATCGGTGAGTGGACTGCCTTCAAAAGTTGTTTTAGGAAATATATTGTAATTGCCACCCATTTGAATGAATTATCAAGTTTTTCATGAAAACAAGTGCCTTAGGAACAAGCTTTTGCAAAATGGTTTTATGTTGTAACATGTGATTGCTATGGATTCATGCACTATTGTATTATGATGATATATATATATGTGTGTGTGTGTGTTGTGCATGATGAACGATATTGTGTATAATGACTGTAACCGTGTGTGTGCACGATGTGGGGGAAATGCACATGCTGGTGATGATGGTGGCATGAAAGATAGATGATGATAGTGCCTGTGTACACGATGTGGGGTGATGTACATGATGGCACTGATTGTGCACGATGTGGGGGGATGCACACGATGGTGCCGACTATGTGCACGATGTGGGGGGATGTACATGAGCCGAGGGTGATTATGATGATGTTGATGTTTATCTATGTAATTATGTATATCTAGACTTATGAAATGAAAATGTATGAATGTGATATATGATTGACATATACGAGAAATTTGATACATTGCACTTTGGGAAATTTCATGTGTTGTATGTTGATTTTATTGTTTTAGCAGGATGGCCTTTTTTTGAGTGAGGGGAAACTTTTCTCTTGTTGCTCTGTTCTCGCTGCAGCAAAATTCATTATCGCTGCAGTGAGAAACTCCCAGGATTGGATGGGTAGATTGACCGAAAACTCGTTGCAGCAAGAATGCATTTTCGTTGCAGCAAGAATGACACTGTAGCTTCTCACTGCAGCGAAATTCATTCTTGCTGCAGCAAGAAACTTTTTGTTTCTGGGTTACAATTTCACTGCAGTGAGATTGAATCTCGCTACAGCGAAAAACTTTCTGTTTTGTCTCCTATCTTGTCCAATAGCTACCCTATTTTTCACTTCTTTGCTACCATATCGTAGCATGGACTTCCAACATTAAGGACTAAATGATTTAAGTTTAAAATGAGGAGGTTTAGTGAGAAACCCTCGGTCAGTTGAGAAACCCTTATTCGGCTAATAACTAAATTCCAACGTCATTGAAGCAAAAATTCATTCTCGCTGCAGCGCAGATTCATTGTCATATTTGACTTGCTTTCGTATCATTGATGCTTTCATTCTTCAAATGGTTCGTTATGTATGGGTTCATGATTTCCAAATGATTAATCATTTAAGGGCTTGATGAGGGTTTTTAATATGAATCGAACTAAATTGCATTGTTTTGAAACAAGTGCATCATGATTTTAAATTCTCCCTAATTGTTGCTTGTTCTCTTCCTTATTCACTCATTGGATTTATACTCACCATTTTCAAATTCATGTTTTCAGATCACGAGGCAGCCGGTAACTAGGACGAGGTGTCCTTGTAGACTTGTGTCCATCTTTTGGTAGGTGTCTAGGCATTCAGTAGCTGTACATTCATCCGAGTCCCTCCGTTGGAAGTCGAGTATTATTTTGTTGTGTATAGACGAACCTAATGTAAATTGTTAAGATACATGTTGTAAACAATGTATATACATTTACTTGGTATGCCAGTGTGAGATGGCAAATGTTAAATATTATTTTGGTTCTAAGTTATGAAATTTGACTTAGTAATTGATGATGGGATGATGAACATGTCAGATTAATAGGCTTGCTTGGGCTTAGTAGATTACGTCTATTGGGCCCATGCGCCAATCATGGCCCAGAAATTGGGTCGTGACATTAAGGCTCAAAAATGTCAAATGTTAACTCTTAATCTTGTACTCGCCAAGTAAGTTCTCCCTTATTAACATTAATAAGTGCTCTGGCTATGCATAAGAAAGGTCTCCCAAGTATAACAAGCACCTCTCTATCTTTCTTTATATCAAGAACTATAAAATCTGGTGCAAATATGAATTTATCCACCTTTACAAGCACATCCTCCACTATGCCTTTTGGATATAAGAGCGTTTTATCTAATAATTGAAGGGTCATAGTGGTGGGCTTGATCTCTCTCAAACACAACTTGTTGTAGACTAACATTGACATCAAATTAATACTTACCCTTAAATCACTCAAAGCTTTAGCAAAGAATAACACACCAATTGTGCATGGAATAGTAAAGTTGCTTAGGTCTTTAAGTTTTCGAGAGAGCTTATTCTGAATGATTGCTTTGCACTCTTCAGTAACTGCTATTGTCTCAAGCTCACCTAATC
This sequence comes from Theobroma cacao, assembly GCF_000208745.1. Lineage (NCBI taxonomy): Eukaryota > Viridiplantae > Streptophyta > Magnoliopsida > Malvales > Malvaceae > Theobroma > Theobroma cacao. The sequence goes on from NC_030855.1 coordinate 9,199,080, forward strand.
TTCTCTTATTAAAGAAGATGTTTTTCAAAAATTTTACATATGAAGGCATTTGCTCTAATACCTCTGCAAATGCGATGTTGATGTGAAGCTTTTTAAACACCTCCACATATTTTTGAAACCAACTTTCCTCTTGTTACTTCTTGAAACGTTCAGAAAAAGGTGGTGATGGTACAGTTGCCTTAGTCACTATTGCTTGACACTGTTCACTAGACTTTAAAATCTGAGTTCCACTCTCCACAGTATTATCTTTTTGTGCAACTTTTTATGGGTTGCTGTTAACCTTTTTTCCACTTCTCAAAGTGATGGCCTCAACATGTTCTTTGCCCTCTCTTTAAATTTACTTCAGCATCACTAGGTAATGCTCCTTGAGGTTAGTTGTTTAATAAATTGGCAAGTTGATCAACTTGAGTCTCAAGGTTTTGAAGTGATGCTACTTGACTTTGAATTAGAGCTGTTTGACTTTGTATGATGCTATCATTCTGTGTCATGTATTGCTTTGCCAAATCTTTAGCAATTAGCTTCTTTTTTAGGATAGGCTCTCTGGCTTCTTGTTGGAATCCCAGAGGTACATTTAGCCTTAAAGTTAAGGAAAACCCTTGATTATTACCCCAAGAGAAATTTGGATGATTTCGCCACCCTGGGTTGTACATGTTGGTGTAAGGGTTATTTTCCTGTCTATTCCCCACAAATTGCACTGTTTTTGATAAGCTTGGATGCTAAGGGTTGGAATGATTATCTCCATAACATTCGCAAGCTACAAAAGGACTTTGACTAAAGTTAGTACCAAAAGATTCGTGTCTTAGGTGGAACTACTACTTGGGTGAATATTGCCGAAATGGCATCTACATCATGAACTCTAACTCGTCTCCTATACATTGATCACTTTGCTGGCCACTAGTAGTTGTTTACAACCATCTCCTCTAATAAATTATATGCCGCATTAATTGAGTTAGCCATTAAAGCTCCTCCTATAGTGGCATCAACGGGAGTCCAAACATGCCCACTCAAACCATTGTAGAAAGTCTACACCTGAAGCCATTTTGGAAGACCATGATGAAGACAACATTGAAGTAATTCTTTGCATCTTTACCAAGCCTCTTACCCACACAAGGAATAGAGAGGAATACCCTAACGAGAAATGGGAAAATCTATGCTATTACATTGTGAAGAAGGAGATAATGGAGTCCAAGGAATTGGAACACTAGTAGGATGAGCAGCCTTTACAAGCGACTGAGAATCATGCTACATGAATGATGTAATATCATTTCTCATTTTCGTTATCTTAGTCGAAGGAAAGAACTTGGCAAGGAACTTTTAAGCAAAATCATCTCATGTTGTTATTAAGCCAATGGGGAGTGCATTCAGCCATGCTTTGGATTTAGCCCTCAATTAGAAAGGAAAAAGCCTCAAACAAATTGCATCACTTATGACACCATTGTGCTTGAATGTATCACGAATTTCCAAGAAATTTGATATATGAACATTTGTATCATCATTTGGAAAGCCCTGAAACTAGACTAAGGTTTGAGTCATGGTGATGATAGCTAGCTTGATCTCAAGATTGTTTGCTTGAATAGTTGGCCTTCGAATGCTAGATGGAATTCCTTACACCAATCAGATAGCATCATCCCTTAAGTAATGATTTTCAGCTACTACACACTCTTGGATTTGTTCACCTAGTTAATCAACCATTGTATTTATTGGAGCAACACCTTGTTGATTTTTTAGGCGAAGTTGTTTGAATGTTCTCTCAATCTCTTGATCACAAGGTATAATCTCCAAGTCTTTTGCTCTACTCATACAACAACTGAACACACATACAAAACAAAGAAGTAAAACTTAAATTAAGAATAATTTGTGAAATTTTAATATTAGCAAATAATAAAGAAACAGAATACATGGCAACGGTGTCAAAAACTTCTTGTTAATTTTCATGCAAGTACACATTATCACAAACAAGTAATATAGTAGAAGTAGAGTATCGTTCCCATAGGGATTTGTTTCTAAATTTTCATTAAGTACTAAAATTTTATAACAAATTATTCTTATTTAAGCAATCCAAAATTTGAACAAAAATGAACTAATTAAAATAAAATTAAAATAAACACTAAATTAATCAACAGAAATTGAATATGCTTGAGAAAGACAATGAATTAAATACTTAGGATTATGGGTTCATTCAAAACTTCATCTGATACCAGCTTTTCTTATTATTTATCTTTTCTAGGTGATTTTACTAACCTAGAATCCAAAGTTATGGACAATTCTCCAATGAGATGCTTGCACAAATACCTAAGTTAATTATTTTAATATATGCCTATAGGAATCAATTAAATTAAGTTCATTAAGCAGTTGTCCTAAATTAGCTATGTATGGCAATTGGCGTATGTCCACCCGAATCACAAATCAAATCACCTAAGTGACTTTAATATACACTATTCAAATCTTAATCCAACCTAAAATCTCTCAGTCGAGTTTTAATTAGATTCATAAATCAATTAATTATTGATTAGACAATTAAAGGCATTAAAAACATATTTGAATAAGTAAAACTAAACCCATTCATGATAAATAAATAAAAAATTAAATATTCAGACTACATGTTGAAATTCACCATAATCCTAGAAAAATAAATTCGTTTATGATATCTATATAAAACAATATCCAAGAAAGTTAACCATGAATTCAAAACAAGAAAATAATTATAACAGAAAAGAGAGAAATAAACTAATGTTGAAGCATTGTTGATCTCAAAACTCTCTCAATTGCTCTTGATTTCTTGGTTGATTCTTGGCTCCAATTCTACAAACAAGCTACTACCATCCTCCTTCTTGAATCCTTTCAAAAAGTCCCATAAATATGTGCAACATGCCTTATTTTACAAGTTCTTGTAAAAAAATTTTACTTTTGGAAACTAGGGTGGCATAAAGATGTCGTGGCATTCATTGGTGGCATTGCGATGCTACTTCTTTAGCACTGTGGTGCTCTGGCCATGGGCCAAAATATGATGCACCTCAGTAGCTTAGCACCGTGACCTTGATTTTCACAGCACTGTGACCTTATCTCCCTCAGCACGCAGCCCTAGAGCAACTCAAGGTCGTGGCTCTAGTGACCATGCTGACTTGTGCAAAATCGCATCTGTCCATCATCTTTTAGTGTAATTTTCACCTTTATCTGGTCTGAAATGAAAAAAGTGGTAAACATGAAAGTTCTAGTCTATTCTCTTAGCTTTCTAATAGGTTAAGAATCACATCAATCAGACTTTGTAGCTTAAGTTATCATTGAATTATTACATCATGTATGAATGAAGCTGTCACGACCCAGAACTCCCATCGAGCTCGTTAGAACCATCGTAAAGTCTCGTCAAACATTCTTGAGCCCGAATACTGACCGAAACCTCGTAAGGCTTTCATATTAGTTTTCTTACCTCCTCTGTGATCGATTGTAACTAAAATCATGTTTTAAAATGATATGGACCATTTTCCCATCCAAAAACAATGAAAATTTATTTCTGCCTCACAGGTGTATTTTAGTCATTTTTTTTCTTTTTTCGAAAATTTCAAAATTCGTAAAAAATGTAATATGTAAGTGGAAACACATATTTCATGATTTAAATTAAATTTTGAAGTCTAAAACATTTGTTTAAAGTAAAATTATAGCTATTTGAATATAATAAAAACATTAAATAAAATATTCTATTTTCTTAAAACATAATTTTTTTCAAAGTCTTCCTAAAATAACTTTTGTAGCGTAAGAGCAAAATAAATTCATTCATATAGTAATAAAGATAATTAAAATATGAAATTTCATTTATAGTGATACGTGGGGCCCCAATTGACCAAGAAGGTGTAGGGCTACGAACCCTTACTTTCTAGGATGCAACTCCGAGATTAATTCTCGTATTAGTCAATTATCAACAAACTGTCCTGAGCCTGAAAAATGGATAAGAAGAGAGGTGAGATTACATAATCCCAGTGAGTAAACAATTACCATCAAAAGCATCTAAAGCCGAGTAGATGGAGACAATATAAAAACGTTATATGTCAATAATGTTCATAACGCAAAATTCGTTTCGATCTATACCAAACCATTTCTTTTCATCAAAATTTCCTAGCTTATGAATTTCTTAAACTTGGCCCCTGCTAGAATCATTCTCGCGGGTACCTTCGTCAAGGTATCCCACTGAGACCGTAAAGGTTGTTAAATGTCCCATACCCATAAACATGTTTTCACATTTGACACACAACCGTTCCTTGGCGTTGGCTGAGTCTCACTCTCACGTGGTGGTCAGAACGTGAGCTGCACTCAAATCTTACCTCAAGAGATACTTCATCCAACATCTCCCCCCGAAGGTAAGTATACAATTCGGTTACCGTGCCCCTCTCATAGGCAGTCCACGGAAACCCCCACCACTGTAGTGATCGTTAATATACCACCAGACCCATAAAATTTTCAATAGCATAATATGGCGAATAAAATTTAATCCAGTATACCGAGACCAATCCAAAACTGTTCATATATTTCATGCCAACCCCAAAATTTAGCCATCATGCTACCATAGTGTCATAAGCCACAATTTCAATAACATATAAAATCATAAATTCAACACAGTCTTCATATACTCAATTTTCCTAAAACAATATTTGATTTCAAAACCAGTATAAATCTCATTTTTATTAAAAAATATTTTAATTGAAAAACATAATATTTTATAATTTAAACTCACCATTCAATAAAAGCATCAAACAAGTATAATTACTCTAGATATTTAAGACGATAAATTGTCCACTCACTGTATTAGGAGTAGAAATACTCCTATTTTTAGTCCGCAGGTACAGTCCTTTACCCGTATCCAATGGCTCACCACCTAGCCATAATCCATGACACATATTCCAATTAAATTGTGTCTAACAGTCATAAGCTATTTCAGGCTCGATATATATGCATGATATGAAATCAAAAATGCATGGGTAGCCATCCAGACCCGGTATTAGCCTAAGTCAATTTTTCATCCGATAAATTGGCCAATGCGTCCAATTTCACTCCAACTTGCTCCATTTCTTTTCCAATCCCTCAATTCACCAAACACAAACTAATTAACACACAATTAGGCAAAATTTATCTTCACTTTTCTTCTTGGAACTTTCGGCCAACAATGGTACACTAACTCTGTGATTTTTCTTACTTAATTTTCTCTCTATAATTCATTAATTCTTACACCAAAAACTATTATTTATTAATCAAATCACCTAGAATAACATCCAATTCTTCCTCATTATTCACTTAGAGAATTCAGCTATTGATGGGCACCAAACCTTTTGTGGTTTTCTTCACTTGTTTTCATGCTACACATCATTAATCACCTAAAAACACTAACATACCTAAAAATCAAACCAATCCAAGATCATTCTCTCTCCATACCCATTTTGCCTACCACTTATTCACTATGAAATCATGCTTCTCAACCATAAAAATAAGAAAATAAAACATGGGTATTGTAAATCTCGAGTAAAAATAAAGAATTTTCACTTCACCTTGCTTAATTCCTTAGAATCCCACACTTTTTCTTCAATTTTCCCACCTGGGGTTTGTGTTCTTTCCTTTCCTCTTCACTTCATGCTTTGGCCGGCCATATGGGTGAGACTAAGAGAGTTTTAAATAGATTTTACAAGCAAGTTCTAGAATGATCCAAGCTTGACACATGGCATGTTTCCATTAGTCCATGTGTAATACTTATCCATTAAACAATCTCTCTCCACCACATAAAATGTTTTAATTATCCACAACATAAAATGTTAATGGCTGAAATCCATAGGCATGACAAGTGTTAGGTGGTGTAAAATTCTAAAACTCTAACTTTGCCCCTGTAAACTCAAAAAATTATCGTTTTGCCCCTAGGACTCCAAAAATGTCAGAATTTAAATTTTTCACCCTTCAAACTCAAATCATACTCCAATGAGTCCAATGTGATCAAAATATTTTCTAAAAATTCCCATTTTATCCTTGGGTGACAAAATTACCATTTTGCCCTTAGAACATGAAAATTCCAAATTGACTCCAATTCAGCCCTCGAACTTCAAATCATCATTTTAAGTCATTCTTGAACTGTAAAATTTTGAATTTCACCTTAAAATCCCTATTTGACCTAGTTCGAGGCTTATATCAACTTTATTGTACCTCTAAGTACAGTACCCACTTTTGTCGATTTTTCGAGGCTCTCCTAGTATGTAAACATGTTATCCATCACATGTATGTGATGACAAGTATTTTATAAGATCGAGCTTTACAGCACTACCCCCCTTAAAATAAAATTTTGTCCTCAAAATTTCTCTTATCAAACTCAAAGAAAAGGTGGGGTATTTTCTTTCATTATTTCAACATAATTCCTGTTTATCTCACAGGTATGAAAGATCAATCTTCTTAATCATATTAATCCATCTCGTATAGCTTAACCATGCTATAGATCATATTTCCTTGATATTATCTCCTTGACTATTTCCCAAAGTCTCTTATGTCCACATAGTTCAATTTCTGATAAAATTTCTTATCATTGTACTACCTACATCACTCATCATATATTAAGTTTGAATCTTAATTCACTAAAAATCATTCTTCATTTTAGTTGATCACAATATCAACTCCACATATGTGTATATGCCTTATAATACCATTTATGCTTCCAAGATCTATCTTGATTTGATCATTGAATACGATGCAGTATCACAATTCCTCAGAGTCATCCCTTTGTCCTCAATCATCTTTCATGCCTCTATATTGCCTTGTATCCTTCGTGTACTTCGACATTAATTTGTTACTTAAGATTTAAATTCATTTGAACTTTGTATACTTCAAGCATTTTTGAGTTCTAATTTCCATAATATAATAAGAAATTCTTACAGTAATATTCCATATGAACTTATTTACTATATTATTCTTGAAACCTTTATTTACTTTCTCCTCGTTTGATATTGACATCCTTGGTCACTATCTCACATCTTCATCTATAAGCATCTCCAAAACTCTTCATGTCCTATGTCCCACCTTAGGACATTCTTCTTATACTACGTCCACCTAAGGTTACTGTATTATAAGCTTCAACAAAACACTAAACATCTTTAGGATCATCATCATCCTGATCTTTTTTTGAGTCTGTTTCAAGTTTTCCCTTTTTCTTCTTTTGCCATCCCCTTACATTGCTCCCATAGCCTGGGCGAGAATGTCTAATGACTGATGTAGATGCCTACCCACTATAATACTCTTCTTCTGCTATCCTCAAGTTCTATATGCAAATGCATTCTATTCAATCTAACCTGACTTAACTTAACTCGGGGCCACATAGTGTCAGTGTGGATTTCTTAAAACAACTTTAAAACCAAAAACTTTAAAATCCAAAGCTTTAAAACCAAAATCTCTAATCTTTAAACCATGCTTTGATATCAATCAAATTGTCACGACCCAAAACTCCCATCAAGCCTGTGACAACCGTCGCGAAGTCTCGTCAGACATTTTTTACCCCGAATGCTAATGGAAACCTCGCAAGGCTTTTGTGTCAATTTCTTACCTCACATGTGATCGATAGTAACTAAAATCATGTTTTAAAACAATATGGACCATTTTCCCATCCAAAAATAATGAAAATTTATTTCTGGCTCACAGGGGCATTTTAGTCATTTTTTTCTTTTTTCGATAATTTTAAAAAATGTAATATGTAAGTGGAACACATATTTCCTTATTTAAATTAAATTTTGAAGTCTATAACATTCGTTTAAAGTAAATTTATAGCTATTTGAATATAATAAAAATATTAAATAAAATATTCTATTTTCTTAAAACCCAATAGTTTCAAAGTCTTCCTAAAATAACTTTTGTAGCGTAAGAATAAAATAAATTTATTCATATAGTAATAAAGATAATTAAAGTATGAAATTTCATTTACAGTGATACGTGGGCCCCCAACTGACCAAGAAGGTGTAGGGCTACGAACCCGTACTTTCTAGGATGCAAATCCGAGATTAATTCTCATTTGAATCAACTATCAAAAAACTATCCTAAGCCTGAAAAATGATAGCAAGAGAGGTGAGATTATATAATCCCAGTGAGTAAACAATTACCATCAAAAGCATCTAAAGCCAAGTAGATGGAGACATTATAAAGATGTTATATCTCAATAATGTTCATAACGCAAAATTCGTTTCGATCTATACCAAACCATTTCTTGTCATCAAAATTTCTCGGCTTATGAATTTCTTAAACTTGGCCCCTGCCAGAATCATTCTCGCGGGTACCTTCGTCAAGGTATCCCACTGAGATCGCCAAGGTTGTTAAATGTCCCATACCCATAAACATGTTTTCACATCTGACACACAGCCGTTCCTTGGCGTTGACTGAGTCTGACTCTCACGTGGTGGCCCGAATGTGAGGTGCACTCAAATCTTACCTTAGGAGATACTTCATCCAACATCTCCCCTCGGAGGTAGGTATATAATTAGGTTACCGTGTGTCACGACCCAGAAATCCCCTCGAACCCGTGACAACCGCCACGGTGCCCCTATGGGCACTCACCTCCCGAAATGCCAACCGAAACCCTGCAAGGCTTAATATCAGTTTCTCTTTTCCCCGGTGAGTATCCATTGCCAAATATTATGGTCTAAAGGATTTTGAGCTATTTTCAACTTAAAACTGATAAAATAAAAATTTGTCTCATAGGGGCATTTTGATCATTTTTCTCAAAAATCTCAAAATCAGTTAAAAATGTAGTATGCAAGTTAAAAACACATATTTCATAATCAAAAATAATTTTGGATGTCTAAAACATTTGTTTAAAATGAAATTATGACTATTAGTATAAAATAAAAATATTGAATAAAATATTCAATTTTTCTCATGAAATAATATTTTAAGAACACTGCATAAATAATTTTTACAACGTAAAACTAAAATAAATTCATATATATTGTAATACAGATAATCAAGATATAAAATTAAATTTGCAGTGACACGTGGGCCCACGAACGACCAAAAGTTTCTAGAGAGATAAACATACATATTTTGAGGATGTCAATCCAATTGTAATCCTCGATGAAATGAGCTATCTACAGATTTTTCTGAGCCTGAAATGGGTGGAAATGAGGGTGGTGAGATTATAAAATCCCAGTGAATAAACAAACACCGTTTAAATAAGCTAAAGCCGAGTAAAGGGAGACAATTAAAATATCCCATCATTTTAAGTATTTCACAATTTGAAAATTCATCCCAACCCATGCAAATGGTTGTATTTCATTTAATTTCTCATTAAGGCTTATGACTTTCATAACATTTGGCTCATGCCATCAAATAGTACTCGATGACACCTTGATCAAAGGTGTACACTCGAGCCCGCCAAGGCTGTTAAAAATTTCGTATACGCATAAAACATATTTTTAGTTTGAAAAATATAACCATTCCTTGGCATTAGCGGAGTTCATCATCACGAGGTGGTTTGGCGTGACGTGAACTCTATCCATACCTCAGGAGATACCCTACGTGCCTCTCCGACCGAGGTACATATATATATCTGAATTTCGTGCCCCTCTAATAGGCTAGTCCGCAGAATCCGCCTACTGCAGTAAGCTAAACCCACCATATAATAAAATTTTAACGGCATGACAGGGCTAATATAATACTACCCAGCCTACAAGGGTAAAATACAACAATTCATACAATTCATAAAACACAGCCCAGCCAATCATGCCAACACAATAATAATATATCATAAGCCATCAATTTCTAATCATAAATTTACAACATACCAGTGGTCTCCAATTACTCTATTTTCAAAATCGTTATTCAATTTCAAGACAATTTATAAAATCTTTTCATGTAAATACATTTTGTTTGTAAAACACAAAGATTTACCATTTAAACTCCTTTTCATAAAATTTCACCAAAACCGAATAAAAACATACTTTAGATAATAAAAATGATGGTAAGGTTACTCACAATGTCCAGAGTGGGGATTCTCGAAATACTCAGATTACTGGTCCTCGGGTACAATTTCCTTGCCTTTATCGGAGGACTCACCACCTTGACACAGTACAAAATTGAGAATTTCACCACATTGGTACTAAATTGAAATTAAACTAATTTAGACTACTAATTCATGATATGGAATGCAAAAGGTCTAAATTTTGCCTAAACACCATATTGACCTATTTCGGTCTTTTACCCGATAAATTGAAATACGCATCCAATTTAGCTCCAATTGATCCCATTTCTTTTTCTAATGCTTCAAATCACTAATGTCCAGCTAAATAACCCAAAATCAGCAAAGCCACATTCATATTTCTTCTTGGAAAAATTCGGCCAAAATGGTTCATCATTGTCACAATTTTTCCTACTTGATTTTCTTTCCATAATTCATTAATTTCCATATCAAAAACCATGATTTCATAATCAAATAACCTAAAATAACATCACATTCTTCCTCACCATTTACTTGAAAATTCAGCTAAGGCTAGGTAATGGGAAAAATGAATGTTTTTCTACATATTTTGTTTACTAACATGCTAAACTAACACTAAACACTAACATATATCAAAATCAAATCAATCCAACAATTTTCTCTCTCTAGACCCATATGACCAGCCATTAAATCACCATGAAAACATGCAATTTAATCATGGAAAATAAGGAGAAATGCTTGGGAATAAGAAAACTCAAGCTTAATAGAAAAAATCTTACCTTTTTCACTTAATTTCCTTGAAAATACACACTTTTTCTTTGATTTTCTCTCTCTAGGGTTTGGTTTTTGTTTTCTCTCTCTTCTTGCTGGTTTGGCCAAGCATGGGGTGGAAGATGGGCTGGTTTTTGTGCCTTTTAAAAAGGAAAAATAATAAATTAATAAAGGCATGACACGTGGCATCATGTCATTGGCCCGTTTTTAAAACTTTAAAAATTTTAATCCTTTTATGTCCACCACACAATTAGTCAATGGTCAAAATGAGGATAAGGGAAGACCATGTGCTGGACAAATGTCCTAGTGGTGGAAAATTACTGTTTTGCCCCTAGGGTGGTAAAATTACCATTTTACCCCTATGCTCCGAAAAATACCAAGAATAAATTTTTTTCACTTCTTAATCCTCAAATCATACTCCAATAAGTCAAATGGGGCCAAAAATCTTTTCTAAAAATTCCTGTTTTGTCCTCAAGTGGCAAATGATCACTGTACACCTAGATAGTGAAAATTTCAGTTTGACTCCAAATTGATCCTCGAACTCCGATTCACCATATTAAACCATTCTGGGACTTTAATATTCTTAATTTCATCTTAAATTCTCTATTTCATCTAGTTCGAGGCTTAAATCAACTTTATTGTACCTTTAGGTACAATACCGACTTTTGTAAATTTTTCGAGACTCTCCTAACATGCAAACATGCTATCCATCACATGTATGTCATGACAAGTATTTTATAGAGTCATGCTTGACATCTTTTCCCCTACTTCGATCAACCATATGATCCTTCTTCATGTCTGATTTTGACATCTAGATAAATATTAATATTTGAAAATTATTTCATTAATAAAATATTATTTTATTCTAAAAATTTTATCTTGTCTCTTTGGTTTCCAAAGTTCCTTATTATGCCTCAATTCTCATCCAACCAACTTTATTTATCACCATATCAAAGTATGGGGCATTCCCTGGAATCCCACACTTTTTCTTCAATTTTCCCACCTAGGGTTTGTGTTCTTCCCTTTCCTCCTCACTTCATGCTTTGGCCGCCCATATGGGTGAGACTAAGAGAGTTTTAAATAGATTTTACAAGCAAGTTCTAGAATGATCCAAGCTTGACACATGGCATGTTTCCATTGGTCCATGTGTAATACTTATCCATTAAGCAATCTCTCTCCACCACATAAAACTTTTCAATTATCAACAATGTAAAATGGTAATGGCTGAAATCCATGGGCATGACAAGTGTTAGGTGGTGTAAAATTCTAAAATTCCAACTTTTCCCGCATAAACTCATAAAATTACCGTTTTGCCCCTAGGACTCCAAAAGTCTCAGAATTTAAATTTTTAACCTTTCAAATTCAAATCATACTCTAATGAGTCCAATGTGATGAAAATATTTTCTAAAAATTTCCATTTTATCCTCGGGTGACAAAATTACCATTTTGCCTATAGAACATGAAAATTCTAAATTGACTCTAATTCAGCCCTCGAACTTCAAATCATCATTTTAAGTCATTTCTGAACTGTAAAATTTTGAATTTCACCTTAAAATCCCTATTTGACCTAGTTCGAGGCTTAGATCAACTTTATTGTACCTCTAGGTACAATACCGACTTTTGTTAATTTTTCGAGGCTCTCCTAGTATGTAAACATGCTATCCATCACATGTATGTCATGACAAGTATTTTCTAATGTCGGGCTTTACAGCACTACCCCACTTAAAATAAAATTTTGTCTTCAAAATTTCTTTTATCAAACTCAAAGAAAAGGTGGGGTATTTTCTTCCATTATTTCAACATACTTCCTGTTTATCTCACAAGTATGAAATATCAATCTTCTTAATCATATTAATCAATCGCGTACAGCTTAACCATGCTATAGATCATATTTCCTTGATATTATCTCCTTGACTATTTTCCAGAGTCTCTTATGTCCACATAGTTCAATTTCTGATAAAATTTCTTATCATTGTACTACCTACATCACTCATCATATATTAAGTTTGAATCTTAATTCACTAAAAATCATTCTTCATTTTAGTTGATCACAATATCCACCCAACATATGTGTATATGCCTTATAATCTCATTTATGCTTCCAAGATCTATCTTGATTTTATCATTGAATACGATGCAGTGTCACAATTCCTCAAAGTCATCCCTTTGTCCTCAATCATCTTTCATGACTCTATATTGCTTTGTATCCTTCTTGTACTTCGACATTAATTTGTTACTTAAGATTTAAATTCATTTGAACTTTGTATACTTCAAGCATTTTTTAGTTCTAATTTCCACAATATAATAAGAAATTCTTACAGTAATATTCCATATGAACTTATTTACTATATTATTCTTGAAACCTTTATTTACTTTCTCCTCGTTTGATATTGACATCCTTGGTCACTATCTCACATCTTCATCTATAAGCATCTCCAAAACTCTTCATGTCCTATGTCCCACCTTAGGACATTCTTCTTATACTACGTCCACCTAAGGTTACTGTATTATAAGCTTCAACAAAACACTAAACATCTTTAGGATCATCATCATCCTGATCTGCTTTTCAGTCTATTTCAAGTTTTCCCTTTTTCTTCTTTTGCCATCCCCTTACATTGCTCCCACAGCCTGGGCGAGAATGTCTAATGACTGATGTAGATGCTTTCCCACTATAATACTCTTCTTCTGCTATCCTCAAGTTCTATATGCAAATGCATCATATTCAATCTAACCTGACTTAACTTAACTCGGGGCCACATAGTGTCAGTGTGGATTTCTTAAAACAACTTTAAAACCAAAAACTTTAAAATCCAAAGCTTTAAAACCAAAATCTCTAATCTTTAAACCATGCTTTGATATCAATCAAATTGTCACGACCCAAAACTCCCATCGAGCCCGTGACAACCGTCGCGAAGTCTCGTCAGACATTTTTTACCCCGAATGCTAACGAAAACCTCGCAAGGCTTTTGTATCAATTTCTTATCTCACATGTGATCGATAGTCACTAAAATCAAACAATATGGACCATTTTCCCATCCAAAAACAATGAAAATTTATTTCTGCCTCATAAGGGTATTTTAGTCATTTTTTTTCTGTTTTCAAAAATTTTGAAATCCGTAAAAAATGTAATATGTAAATGGAAACACATATTTCATGATTTAAATTAAATTTTGAAGTCTAGAACATTCATTTAAAGTAAATTTATAGCTATTTGAATATAATAAAAACTTTAAATAAAATATTCTATTTTCTTAAAACACAATAGTTTCAAAGTCTTCCTAAAAAAACTTTTGTAGCGTAAGAGTAAAATAAAATTATTCATATAGTAATAAAGATAGTTAAAGTATGAAATTTTGTTTACAGTGATACGTGGGCCCCCAACTGACCAAGAAGGTGTAGGGCTACGAACCCTTACTTTCTAGGATGCAACTCCGAGATTAATTTTCATCTGAATCAACTATCAACAAACTGTCCTGAGCCTGAAAAATGATAGGAAGAGGGGTGAGATTACATAATCCCAATGAGTAACAATTACCATCAAAAACATTTAAAGCTGAGTACATGAAGACAATATAAAAATGTTCTATCTTAATAATGTTCATAACGCAAAATTTGTTTCGATCTATACCAAACCATTTCGTTTCATCAAAATTTCCTAGCTTATGAATTTTGTAAACTTGGCCCCTGCCATAATTATTCTCGCGGGTACCTTTGTCAAGGTATCCCACTGAGACCGCCAAGGTTGTTAAATGTCCCATACCCATAAACATGTTTTCGCATCTGACACACAGTCGTTCCTTGGCGTTGGCTGAGTTTGACTCTCATGTGGTGGCCCAAATGTGAGGTGCACTCAAATCTTACCTCAGGAGATACTTCATCCAACATCTCCCCCCGGAGGTAGGTGTATAATTGGGTTACCGTGCCCCTCTCATAGGTAGTCCACGGAAACCCCCACCACTGCAATGACCATTAATATACCACCAGACACATAAAATTTTCAGTAGCATAATATGGCAAATAAAATTTAATCCAGTCTACCGAGACCAATCTAAAACTGTTCATATATTTCATGTCAACCCCAAAAATTTAGCCATCATGCTAGCATAATGTCATAAGCCACAATTTCAATAACATATAAAATAATAAATTCAACACCGTCTCCATATACTTAATTTTCTCAAAATAATATTTGATTTCAAAACCAGCATAAATCTCATTTTTATTAAAAAACATTTTAATTGGAAAACATAATATTTTATAATTTAAACTCACCATTCAATGAAAGCGTCAAACAAGTATAATTACTCTAGATATTTAAGATGATAAATAGTCCACTCACTGTATTAGGAGTAGAAATACTCATATTTTCAGTCTGCGGGTACAGTCCTTTACCCGTATCCAATGGCTCAGCACCTAGCCATAAGCCATGACACATATTCCAATTAAATTGTGTCTAACAGTCATAAGCTATTTCAAGCTCAATATATATGCATGATATGAAATGAAAAATGCACGGATAGCCATCTAGACCCAGTATTGGCCTAAGTTAATTTTTCATCCGATAAATTGGCCAATGCGTCCAATTTCACTCCAACTTGCTCCATTTCTTTTTTAATCCCTCAATTCACCAAACACAAACTAATTAACACACAGTTAGGCAAAATTTATCTTCACTTTTCTTCTTGGAACTTTCGGCCAACAATGGTACACTAACTCCATGATTTTTCCTACTTAATTTTCTCTCCATAATACATTAATTCCTACACCAACAACTATTATTTCTTAATCAAATCGTTTGGAATAACATCCCATTCTTCCTCATTATTCACTTAGAGAATTCGGCTATTGATGGGCACCAAACCTTTGGCGGTTTTCTTCACTTGTTTTCATGCTACACATCATTAATCACCTAAAAACACTAACATACCTAAAAATCAAACCAATCCAAGATCATTCTCTCTCCATACCCATTTTGCCTACCACTTATTCACTATGAAATCATGCTTCTCAACCATAGAAATAAGAAAATAAAACATGGGTATTGTAAATCTCGAGTAAAAACTAAAGAATGTTCACTTTACCTTGCTTAATTCCTTGGAATCCCACACTTTTTCTTCAATTTTCCCACCTAGGGTTTGTGTTCTTTCATTTCTTCTTCACTTCATGCTTTGGTCGGGCATATGGGTGAGACTAAGAGAGTTTTAAATAGATTTTACAAGGAAATTCTAGAATGATCCAAGCTTGACACATGGCATGTTTCCATTGGTCCATGTGTAATACTTATCCATTAAGCAATCTTTCTCCACCACATAATATGTTTCAATTATCAACAATGTAAAATGGTAATGGCTGAAATCCATGGGCATGACAAGTGTTAGGTGGTGTAAAATTCCAAAATTCCAACTTTGCCCCCATAAACTCATAAATTACCGTTTTGCCCTTAGGACTCCAAAAATGTGAGAATTTAAATTTTTCACCTCTGAAACTCAAATAATACTCCAATGAGTCAAATGTGATCAAAATGTTCTCTAAAAATTCCCATTTTGTCCTCAAGTGATAAAATTACCATTTTACCCTTAGAACATGAAAATTCCAAATTGACTCTAATTCAGCCCTCGAACTCCAAATCATCATTTTAAGTCATTCTTGAATTGTAAAATTTTGAATTTCACCTTAAAATCCCTATTTGACCTAGTTCGAGGCTTAGATCAACTTTATTTTACCTCTAGGTACAGTACCGACTTCTATCGATTTTTCAAGGCTCTCCTAGTATGTAAACATGTTATCCATCACATGTATGTCATGATAAGTATTTTATAAAGTCGGGCTTTATAGAAACTTTCACCATACTTGTGCTATTTTGACTCAGTCCGCCTGTCTTATCAAATATCCTACACAAAACTATGAAAGAAATCAACAATAACTCTTCTTGAAGAAAATTAAAGAATAATAAGTGAAATTGAAGTAAAAGAACTTAAATTAACTACTCAACATGTAATCTAACTTAAACTAGACAAACACTTAAAATGCTAAAATTTGATCCTAAAATCTTAAAGATCTAGCTATTTAAACCCCCAAAATGTGTCAAAATAACTCTATATAATAGAGTTCTCAAGAGCCATACCTTATAATTGCTATCCAATGCACTCGTCTTGGAATAGTGGGGCTCTCCATTCGAAATTTTCCATTCGATACCTAGATTACATAGTAAAGTAATCACTTCATCAAAATCAACTTAACCATTTAAATACTACTCATATTCATCATTCTCAATTTCCAATGTGTTGTAGAACTAATTGATTACCTGGATGTCAAATGCTACGTGGTGACCTTTGACAAAAGCTTTGCCATTGACATGCTCGTAAGCATTGGCATAAAATTCTTACACTGCCATAATTATTGAAGCCTCAACATATGCATAAAATTGGTCCCATTACCTCTTAGTAATAATATTATGTATATCACTATAATGCGCGACGTGAATGTCAATACTCCATTTTGGTGTGAGTATTTCTTGTACGAGATATTGAGTGTGTTGCAATGCAACTTTAGCCTGCACGAATTTACTTCTGTCAAAGGGACCACTATTGCTTGCTTTTACTCTTTCAGGGGCCATCTTAAAATTCCTGCAATAAATCTTAATAAAGCACAAAACAAAACAAAGCATAAAAATTTGAAACTACCCACAATTCATAATAAGCTCACAAGTCAATCTCCCCAATGTCAAAATTTACAACTCCCAATTATCAATTAAGTGTAGCAAATTAAAAATCAGATTTCCACAATCCTAGCAACTCAAATTCAAGTACCAATGTTATGAAAACTATCAATCAAAACCTCAATCATAATTACCTATCTCATAATTTCTTCTAAGTTCAATATCTTCCATCAAAAACTAATTTCTCAAGAACAATTTCCACAAAGATTAATAATATTTGAAAGAAATTATGAACTTTCTTGAAAAATCTAACACTTGGTGCCTGTTAGAAGAGTTGTTGAAGATGGAACCTTCGTTTGGTGAGATTGGTGGCCAAAAGCTTCAAAAGTTTTTGAGTGGGTAAGTTGAAGAGTTGGAGAGATAGAGGATTTACTTAAAAAAAAGAACAGAAAACCTCAATTTTTGAGGTTTGGAGGTTACAAAGAAAAGAGGGTTTATTTTGGGCTCCAACACGGAGTTACGGCACCACGGTGTTAGGGCCTCGACCTTGTGTATGGGAAAGACATTCATTTGGGCACCACAACGCTGGTCTTGTAGCACCATAACATTCTCTTCTTGGGATTTATATGGAGGTGGGACATTACTTTGGCAACGAGACATTGGGTTTCCTAGGGCCATAATGCTCTCTCTTTTATTTTTCTAGTACCTGCAAAAGAAAGTAAAAAAATTGATTAGCAATAAAGATTAAATTTAAATAAAAACAAAAGGCCTCCCAAGAAGTGCTTGATTTATAGTCATCAACTTGACTCTTTCAAGTTCAATTGGCGTTACGCAAAGAGATTAAGGATCTTTGTCGATCAATGCCACCTTCTACCAATTAAAATTCTAGTTACGCAAGTACACATATCGAAAAGATAATAAAATGGTAAGTAAAGTATCAATCCCACAAAGAATTGATCTAAAATGTTGCTGAGTACTAAAATTAAAACAAGTTAGTTTTATTCAAACAATCAAAAATTTAATAACTAATTAAACTAAAAACTAAACTAATTAACATTAATTAAAAATCTAAGCAAAAATATAATGAAATAAAAATCATATTGTAAAAAGCCTAAGATTATAATATCCCTCACACTTAATTTAAATCTTACCTCTTTCTTTTAACTTATTCCAATGGGTTGACATGCGAACCTAAAGTCTTCAATTATTTATAATGTTCTCACGAACCTCTTATAAAAATATCTACTTTAACCAAAATACTATATTCCTATGTGAATTAAGATTAAAACAGACTCATCAAGTTCAAGCTCTAATACTGGCAACATATGGCATATAGATATAATCCTATCCTATACACAAATCAACTTATTCATTCAATCAAATAAATATGATCATATGCTATTCCAATTTTAGTCTACAGAAAAGCTCCATTTTCCAAGTTTGTTTAGGTTCCTAGATCAATTTAATTGGTGACTAGGAAATTAAAAGCATTAAGAACAAATTGGAATAAACAATTCAATCCCATTGAAAATAAGCTAGAAAGAGATTAAAAATTAAAACTACCTTGTGAGTTCAATTGCAATCCTAGAAAAATAAAATTAGCTAGACATAATGAAAATAAAAACTAAAAACATATGAGGTTTAACCATGAAGAGTTACATGAAAAATAAAAGCTAAAGAAGAAGACATAACAAATATTTGCATTCTTGCTCTCCAAGCTTCAACCTCAATTTCTCGCTTCTTGAATCTCTTAAGGTTGTGTTTTTTTTATGTCTATATAGCTAACTTCTCCTTAAGCTAACTATTTATAATCTAACTTAACCTAATTTTACCTAAAGTAGACTACCTTAGCCTAAAAATTCTTAATATGGGCTTAGAACAAGTGTAGAGCTCAATAGTCTTAAATTGGCTCACATAACTTCCTTTCCCGTACCTTTATCTTGATTACTACACTCCATTAAATTCTAATGCAATTTTCTCCATCTTCAAGGTAGAACTGCGTAAAGTGATCTCATTATTCTAACTCTGTCTCTTAGCTTTCCAATGGTCCAAGAATCACATCATTTGGAGTTCTGGAGAGAAAGTTATTCTCAAATTACCATGACATATACGAATAGGGTCTAAACTCCTTAGACAACTTTCTTCATCCAATTAAGCCTTATTCTTCTAGAATCCTACAAAAACATAAATAATAAACATAAAATTAAATTAACTTCATAAAAATAAACTAAATAAAAAATAACTAAATTCTAACCTAAACTCAAGAACTTAGCAAACTTTTGAGTACAAATTGAGATAAAAATAATTTAATTTCATAGAATTATAACCTCCCCAATAGTGCTTGAGACGCTACCCATTCGCATTGAATTTTGTATTCAAACTCTCATCAGCTACTTTTGTTATTCTTTGAGAGAATACTTTCATGACAATGAAAGGTCTTGACCACCCAGCCTTGAGCTTACCCGAAAATAATTTCTAGTGAGAGTTATAAAGTAGTACATGTTGGCCTACTACAAAGTGGCACCCAATGGCTTTCTTGTCATTCCATCTCTTGGCCTTTTCCTTGTAGATCTTGGCATTCATGTAAGCTTTTAGTCAAAATTCATCCATCTCAGTCAACTGTAGAAGATGTTTCTCACTAGCCACTTGGAGATCAAAATTTAACTTCTTAATGGCCCAGTACGTATTGTGTTCCAATTCCACTAGAAGGTGACATGCTTTTCCAAACACCAATCTATATGGAGACATACCTATTGGCATTTTAAAGGCAATTCTGTATGTCCACAGTGCGTCATGCAACCTCTTGAACCAATCTTTTCTGAATGGACACACAATCTTCTCCAAAATTCTTTTTATCTCTCTATTGGACACTTCTACTAGGCCACTTGTTTATGGATGATAAGTAGTTGCAATCTTGCGTTTGACTCCATATTTTGCTAGGAGTGCCTTAAAGTACTTATTGCAAAAGTGAAAGTCGTGATCACTTATTATCACTCTTGTGGTACCAAAAGAGTGAAAATTTTTTTTTTTTCAAAAAGTTTATCATTACCTTGAAGTCATTAGTTGGGAATGCTGCAGCTTCAACCAACTTTAAGGCATAATCTACAGCTACCAAAATTAACTTATTGTTGAATGAGGAAATTAATGGATCCATGAAGTCTATAACCAACACATCAAAGATCTCCACTTTAAGGATGTTGTTGAGTAGCATCTCACGTCTTTTTTATATGTAGCCCATTCAGCACCTGTCACAGTTTAAAACAAAATAGTAAGGATCCTTAAATAAAGTTGGCCAATACAGACCCAATTGAAGCACTTTTTCCATAGTTCTGTCCCTCTAAAAGCATCCACCTTAATTTGAAGAATGGCAATGCCGAAGTATGTCTTCAACTTCTTCCTCTAGAATACACCTTTTAAGGATTCCATCCACACATTGCTTAAACAAAAAAAAGCTAATCCCACATATAATACTTAACATCATGAAGAAATTTCTTCTTTTGATGGAAATTTAAATAAAGAGGTAAAAGATTACTTACAATATAATTCACAAAACTGGCATATGATGATAATCTATTTTGATTAACTCGTAGCAATTGTTCATTTAGGAAAGTTTCATTAATCAAAGTTGAATCTGTTGGGATTCGACCTCATGCTCAAACATGAAAATAATCAATAAATTAAAATAATATAACACAATGAAATAATAAACTAGTATTTAATCAGAGAAACAGTCGAATCCTACAAGATCAATGTTTGTGTTTTCATGTAACTTTCAAATTAATTATGAATACACGTAAGTTTAAGAGTTACATACCTTGCTCTAGATATCGTAATCAAGCACCCATTAAATCAAAATCTTTGCTTCTTCACCTTTAGGATTTGTCAAATCTTCAGCCACCCAAGTGTTTGGCCTCTAACAGTAATTCACACAGTGATCAAATAAAATCTTCTCAAAGGTAGGATTTTTTACTTGTGCTAGCATGTTTTGTTTCTAAAACAAAATGTCAAGCCCGGCTCTACAATATGTTTATTATGCCATTCTTACATAAGAATGCATGTTTGCTTACTTGGGTAGCTCAAAAATTGTTAAAGGATGGCAATGTACCAAATGGTACAATTAAGTTGAATTAAGCCTCGAACTAGTCCAAATAGAGATTTTAAGATGAAATTGAGAATTTTAAAACTCTAAAATGACTTAAAATGGTGATTCGGAGTTTGAGGACCAATTTGTAGTCAAATTGAAATTTTCATGATCTAGGGGTAGAATGGTCATTTTACCAACCAAGGTTAAAATTGGAATGTTGGAAGAAGTTTTTGATTAAGATTGATTATTTAGAACATAATTTGAGTTTGAGAAGTTAAAAATTTTAATTCCGGCATTGTTCGAGCATAAAGAGCAAAATAGTCATTTTGCCATCCTAGAGGCAAAATTGTAGTTTTACACCACCCAACACTTGTCTAGCACATGGAGTTTACCCAATATTATCATGGATAATTGAAGGATTTTATGTGGTGGAGAAAGAAAGCATAATAGTTAAGAATTTAAAAATGGACCAATGGTAAGGTGACAAGTGTCAAGCTTTTATTTCTTTATTATTTTCCTTATAAATTAAAACAAAATCAGCCCATTTCTCATTCTTATGGCCGGCTATAGCAAGAACAAAGGAAGAAAAGAAGAACAAAAACCCTAAAGTGAAAATTCAAGAGAAAATTGGTGGATTTCAAGTAATCAAGCAATCAAAGGTAAAATTTCTTGATTTTGACTTGTGATCTACCTTTCCCATGCATTCTTTTGCATTTTCCATGGTTGAATCACATGATTTCATGATGGGTATCTTGCTGATCAAACCCTAGGAGAGAGAATTTGATGATGATTTAGATAGATTTTTAAGATATATGGATGTTTTTAGTTTTTTATGGTGTTTAGTGTAAGAATTAAGCTTGAAATTCACATATTCCTCATGAGTTCATCATTGGCTGAATCTTCCTTGTAAAGTGTTGATGGTGGATTTGATTTTATTTCAAGTGAATTGGCTAGGAAATGATGAATTATGGTGAGAAAATCAAATAGAAAAAATCATAGTGTTGATGCACCCACCATGGCCGAATTTTCCAAGAGAAAATGTGAAGATGATTTTGCTAAATTTTATGCTATTTGACTTGTGTTTGATGGTTTGGAGAATTTGAAGAAAAATGGAGTTAATTATTGTTGAATTGGACATATTGGCCAATTAATCGGGTGATAGATCGAATTAGGCCAATACTATTTTATTTAGGTACACAATTGAATTTGTGGAGAATACCATGTTTAGACGATAATCCGAACAATTTGCATTCCATTTCATGCATTAGTAAAGAGCCTGAAATAGATTTATTATGGTATGACACAGTATATTAAATTATGTGTTGTGTATTGTATATAGGTGGTGAGCCCTCTAACAAGGGTAAAGACGTTGCGTCAGAGGATTGAGAATAGGAGTATTTCAAACTCCTGATACAGTGAGTAACCTTATTATCGTCTTAATTATCTAAAGTAGTTTTTATCCGATTTTGATATTTTATGGAAAATGAGTTTAAATGGTAAATCTTTATGTTTTATAAGCAAAATGTGATTAAACGAAATGATTTTATAAAATTGTCTTGAAATTGAATTATGGCTTGGAAAATGGAGTAATTGGAGACTGTTTGCTGTGTTATAAATCATGGTTTGAATTGAATGGCTTATGATAATGTGGGCATGAGTGGCTGGATTGGTAATTGTGCTAAACATATATGAACTATTGTTTTGCCTTGACATGCTGTGTTGTAAAATAATTGCCACGTCATGCTATTGAATTTTATTAAATTGGTGGGATATAGATTGGTCACTGCAATGGCGGGTTCTATGGACCAGCCTATTAGAGGGGCATGAAATCCCGTTATATTCATACCTCAATTGGGGAGGCGCGTAGGGTAACTCCCGAGGTAAAACTTTATAGTTCACTTCACGCCAAACCACCACGTGAGAGTGAACTCGGCCAACGCCAAGGAACGGCTATGTTTCAAAATAAAAACATGATTTATGCGTACATGACTTTTTAACAGCCTTGGCGGACTCGGTTGGGATAGCCTTAGGCCAAGGTATCCTTGACAACTGAGTATGAGAATAATTTTGGCACGAGCCAAGTTTCAAGAAATTCATAAGCCATGTTGATTACTCAATTTAAATGAATTGATTCTATTTAGTTGAAATGAGTTTGAAACGTTATGAATCATAATACGATGAACTATTTTAAGTTGTCTCCATTTACTCAGCTTTAGATATTTTAGATGGTATTTGTTTACCCACTGGGATTATATAATCTCACCACCCTCCTTTCCACCCATTTCAAGCTCAAGATAGTCAGTAGATAGCTCATTTCATTGAGGGCTACAGTTGGACTCGCATCCTCAAAAACTGTGGTTTAACGCTTTTGATACTTTTGGTCGTTCGTGGGCCCATGTGTCACTATAAATTAAATCTTATGCTTTGGTTATCTATATTACAGTATGTATGAATTTATTTAGCTTTACACTACAAAAATTATTCACCGATAACTCTATAAATATTATTTTATAAGAAAATAAAATATTTTATTAAATATTTTATTATATTCAAATAGGTATAGTTTCAGTTTAAAGGAATGTTTTAGACATCTAAACTTATTTTTGATTATGAAATATGTGTTTTCCACTCGTATACTACATTTTTAGCTAGTTTCGAGATTTTTGAGGAAAAATGACCAAAATGCCCCTATGAAAAATAAATTATTTTTCTATTGTTTTGATTTGGAAATAGTTTATAATCTCTCAAAACATGATACTTAACAACTGTTGCTCATAAGGGAGGTGCAAAAACTGATATTAAAGCCTTACGAGGTTCCGATTAGCATTCCGGGCAATGAATATTTATTGAGACGTCGCGACGGTTGTTACGGGCTCGAGGGGAGTACCGAGTCGTGACAATTCAGTTGGTATCAGAGCTTTTGGTTTTAAAGCTGTTTTAAAATTTACAGTGTCAGTGTGGCCCCAAGTTAAGTTAAGTTAACTTAAGTTAAGTCAGGTTAGGTTGAATAGAATGCATGCACCTACATATAGAAACCTACCTGCTCTGGTGATGCGTAAATAATTAAGAAATTACTGCTTGATTGCGTATAGGTTTTGAGGTGCGTTGGTGACACACAAACCATGTCTAGAAAAAGCGGTAGTCTCGATACCCCTCATAGTGTTAGTGAGGGATCATTAGATTCCACTGCCACGAGCCAATGGCGCCCTGATCTAGGTAATCCATAATGGTTTTGTAATAAGGAAAGCTTCGAGAGTAGCGAGAATTTTGAAAGTGAGAGCAGCTCCGATATTCCGAAAACTATAAAAGATTTCCTTTTGAAACAACCTGAAGAGTACCATAGAGAATAGGCGAGGAAGGCAATTGCAAAGGAAGGTATTCGTCCTAGGAAGGGCATGTCAGTTGTTCGACACTATCCTCCAAGCTGTGGGATGAATGTAAAGGCACAATAGGAAAATAATAAGGAGAAAGTAACCATTGCAAATAATCCCTATAGAAAGGTGAACGTTGTACGACATTTTCCTCCCGGTTGTGGAAGAAATGTTGCACCGGTGAGTGATGAGAAATGTAGGAGAATACAACAAGCCTGGATTGAGGAACAAAGGAGAAATCTCAAGAGGAGGAGAACCTGGAAGAGGATCTTAAGAAGGACTTGGAGTAGAATTGTCACGACCCAAATTTTAGGCCATGACCGGCGCACGGGCCCAATGGACGTAGTCCACTAAGCCCAAGCAAGCCTATTAATCTGACCTGTTCATCATTCTATCGTAAATTACTAAATCATATTTCATAACTTAGAACCAAAATAATATTAAACATTGCCACCTCATATTGGCATACCAAACAAGTGTATATACATTGTCTACAACATGTATCTTAATAATTTACATTAAGTTTGTCTATACACAACAAAAATAATATTCGACTTCCAGCGGAGGGACTCGGATGAATGTACAACTACTGAATACTGAGACACCTACCAAAAGATGGACACAAGTCTACAAGGACAGCTCGTCCTAGTTACAGGCTGCCTCGTGATCTGAAGACATGAATTTGAAAATGGTGAGTATAAACCCAGTGAGTGAACAAGGAAGGGAACAAGCAACAATTAGGGAGAATTTAAAATCATGATGCACTTGTTTCAAAACAATGCAATTTAGTTCCATTCATATTAAAAACACCTCATCAAGCCCTTAAATGATTAATCATTTGAAAATCATGAACCCATACATAACGAACCATTTGAAGAGTGAAAGCTTCAATGATACAGAAACAAGTCCAATACGACAACGAATCTTTGCTGCAGCGAAAAGGCATTCGCTGCAGCGAGAATGAATTTTCGTTGCAGCGACGTTGGGATTTAGCTATTAGCCGAATGAAGGTTTCTCAACTGGCCGAGGGTTTCTCACTAAACCTCCTCATTTTAAACTTAACTCATTTAGTTCTTAATGTTGGAAGTCCATGCTCAGATATGGTAGCAAATAAGTGAAAAATAGGGCAACAATTGGACAAGATAGGAGACAAAATAGAAAGTTTTTCGCTGCAGCGAGATTCAATCTCGCTGCAGTGATATTATAACCCAGAAACAGAAAGTTTCTCACTACAGCGAGATTCAGCGAAATTGCAACCCAAAAACAGAAAGTTTCTCACTATAGCAAGAATGAATTTCGCTGTAGTGAGAAGCTAAGTGTCATTCTCGTTGCATTGAAAATGCATTCTCACTGCAGCAAGTTTTTGGCCAGTCTACCCCTCGAAACCCGAGAGTTTCTTGCTGCAGCGAAAATGATTCTCATTGCAGTGAGAAACAGGGCACCAATGAAAAATTTGCCCTTTTTCCAAAAGAAAAACAACCCTGCTGAAATGTCCAAACTAACATGAAACGTATAACAATTTTCCATAGTTTAACATGTCAAGTTTCACATGCATTACGACCATATACCATTACTCATTAATTTCCTATATAAAAAAATTTACATATGTATATATGTATACGTATACCCATCATCATCATGCACACCATTCCATCATCATCATCACCAGCTCATGCGCACTCCCTACTCGCACATAATCGGGTCATCCTCGGCTTATGCGCACTCCCTACTCGCACATAGCTGAGTCAATGTCATTACACAACAATATATTCATATATATATATATATATCAACACCATATGGTAGTGCATGAATCAATAATAGTCACATGTCACAACATAAACCATTTCTCAAGAGCTTGTTCCCAAGGCATTCATTTTTTTAAGAAAAGTTGTATAAAATCATTCAAACACTTTGTACAAAATAGTCACATTCTCAAAATAGTTTATTGTTAAGCCTTTAGTTGACTTTAATTCCCCTAATGATCCAATTGGAAGGATGGGACTTCATTAGAACCTCAGATCACATTAGCATAAACAATAGGTCAATTCACACACTATGAACCCTAAAAGCTATTTCTTAGCTAGCTTTCAATTGCAACATTAAATGGCTATTTATGTTCACTGTCTTAATCATTAAAAAAGTAATGAACATACTCAACAATAAAACAGCTCTTAATCTAAATTACTAGTCATTATTCACAGCTAAAACTCAAGCTTGGTTCATCACTCACCCTAGGGTTCCTTTGTAGTTGAATTCTCTTCCAATAGCTTCCAAATCAATGGGATAATTCTCTCTTTCTCTCTCTAGAATGCCCAACTAGTGAGAGAAAGTTTGGAAATAAGCTTTATAAAGGGTTTTGAAGTGAGAGAGTGAAAGAATTAAAGAGTTCTAGTCAAAAGGGCTCAAAGGTATGAAACCTAGAGCTAGAGAGAGAAAATTTTGCAAGCTCCATATCAAGCTTTCGTGGAGTTTTGAAGAAACGTGAGAAGGAAGAATAAGAAGAAGATAAGCTACTGGAAAATGGGAGAAGAAGCTACTGGAAGAAATATATTTATAGCCAATCTTATCCATTCCCTTAAAATTACGAAAATGCCCTTGACTAGTTAGCTTGTTCTCATGCAACCCTTTGTGCAATCTTTTTGCTCTTTTGACACTGGGACAAGGTCCATAATGGTCTAAACATGTTTGGGTTTACGAAAATTTTAAAAGTTTTGACTCGGGTGCAAAATGACCATTTTGCCCCTGTTGTGAAAATTATTATCATTTCTAGTTTTCTTCGTGTTTTCATTAGTGCATATCATTTATACAGTCTTATGCCTATTTAGACCTTAAAATATCATAAAACTTTCTTCTGAGATCTTATTAGAGAAAATGATGAAGCTACCCCTAGCTCGTATTATTACATCTATGCTTAGTTACAAGTCTATAGAGGTTGGGGTCTCACAAGAATCTTTCGATAAGATCAAATTAAGATGATGATCGTAATGACATGTAATATTTTCGTAGGATTTTGTACTACTTTAGCTCTAGGTAGATGTAGAGTAAAGGAGCTAATAGTTATCTGTACAAAGAAGTTAATAGTTTGGTTTTTAAAGTGTATGACTAGAATGTATTAAAAGTAGTTGTTTAAATGACTAGATGTATATGGGAATCTTTTGGTAGGACAGAAGTGGACTAGCACTATGACTATTAAGGAAAGATATTTATCTTAGTGGCATGGTTGATCATCTTAGATAATTGTTGAAGACTGATGTGGAAAGTCATTAATGATTCAAGCAATTACCCTAATTAACAATGAATGTATTTTGCAGTACTAAGAAATGGATATCGATTAACATGATGAACTTTTGGAGTGATAACCCTAAATTTTGACGAGGTATAAATGCCATTTGAATGGATGATGTTGTTGGAGATTATTACTTATCGTAGTATGTGAGTTTTGATATGATTCTGAATGCAAAGCTAAATAAATAAAATTCTGGTTTATGGGACAAATTGTATCAGAGAAGATGATTCCCGAGCAAACACATGGAACTAAGGGATTATATTATAATAAGTGGGTTCAGTGTGTTGAAATTGTACAGGACATTGGGAGACAGTGTAGTAAGACTAACAATTAATCATGGAGATGTGAAATTGGGAATCTTAACTGTGGTTACAATTCAAAAGGATATGAAAGAAATCAATGAAGCTCTAGATGACATTTTGAGCGATTAATGTGATAAAGTCAAAGGTTGTAAGCTTGAAGGTGGAGGAAGTATAAAATGATGCCATAATATTATAGGAAGATAATCTAATACAATTATGGTCCATTAGAGATAAATGAAGGAACTTGAAAAAGATAAATTTTTTATTAATAAGGATTGTGAGTAAAAATGTAGTGAAAAATGAACTATTTTCGTGGTTTTTGTACTAGAAGTTAATAAACTATTGGAGATATAAGACAAAGAAGATGATCAAAAATGGATAATGAAAATAGTGGGATACCATAAATAATAAGTAATTATGTGTATGATGATGTATATATTGTGAATTCATTACACCATATGGGAAAGATGTCCTAAGGTGGGACTTGAAATATGTGGATTTTTATATATGCTCTAGGAGGGAACTTCTGCATCCTAAATTCGAGGTATCTTGATCTTATAACTGCAAGGACGAGATGTAATAATTAAGTGAATTATCTACTTTATAAATGTAATTGGTTGAGAACCCTTTATGGTTAGAGAGCACGAGCAAATTGAGAGTGGCATGAAGATGAAACCCACGAGTTGAAGAATGGCCATTGGTTTTGATGCTAAGCTTTGTTGTTTGGAGTCTTAAGTGCATTGGGTAGGTATTAAGATAAAGATGATGAGTGAAATTGCAAAGTTTCTTTATTGCATTATATATTGGCATGTAAGAGAAAGAAAAGTTAGAGAGTTTTTGAGATGGCTACATAAAAATAAATCAACATGTGGAGTGTTAAGATGAATAATATGTTGACTGAAGTCAAATCTTAAGAAATAAAGTAAGCCCTGTTAAAGACTAAAGAGGAAGTGAGGGAAAGGTTAGATAAATATATGAGATATTGATAAAAGATGTCAATACCAAGTGATAAGAGTGTGAATGAAGATTTCAAGGATGATATAGCAAATGAGTTTATATAGAATATTGTTATGAGAATTTACAAATCTTGTCTTGACTTTGTTGAAAGGAAAGGATTAGTGACAACACAAGTAAACCACGTGGTATGCTAGAAACCCTTAGAGATAAGTTGAAGCATGAGTAGTTAAGCATGCATGTAAATATTTTGGTGAGCAAGTGCATGCCTTTATGGAAATGATATGCTCCGAGTATGAAAGAGCAAATAAATGATTAAGTGTTTCAAGAATGTTTACACGCCTTTGAAAAAGAATTATAAGTTATACGTGATGAGTATAAGATGCGTGATTTTGAAACTTGCTAAGGAGCCAAACGGCTAAGTCTTGAGTTAAGTGATCACCTGCTGTGAGACATAAGTTTAAGATAGATATCCCCAAGGAAATACTCAAGAGAAGTTCTGCCATGGATCTCATGTAAGTAAGCATTAAGTTATATGATCATAAAAAGGAAGCCATAAGCTTAGAGTGGTACTTGTATTGACATTGAAAAGTACGTGAGGAGAATCTAGTTTCAAGTCTTGTAATTTCAAGTACAATTTGTAAATTGGTTAAGGAAGAATGATGTTATATTCGTATGAAAGAGTGGAACGAAAGATGATAGAAGTTGACCTTGATCATGAAGTCGGATAATGAAACTTTCCTAATACATTATGGAAATTGGAATTCGAAATGCTTGAGGCATACATGATTCAAAGGAGTTTGAGTTTTAAGTGACAAATCAATATTGGAATGTAAGAAGGATACAAGGTAATGTAGAGGCATGAAGGATAATTGAGGAAAAAGGATGACTCTTAGGAATTGTGGTATTGCATAAGATGCAATGATCAAGTTAAGATAAATCTTTGAGGCATCAATGGGATTATAAAGCATACACGCATAATAGATTATAATTCAATGGAGATGACATTGTGATGCAGTGATATATAGTACAAGGAAACTTAAGCATATAATTGGAAATGATAAGAAGAGAGTATAAGTATGTAAATGATGTGGAACTATACACAGGCATAATGAGAATTTGTATGAATTATAAAGATTATTCTATTGAATCTTGGTTATAAATGGGAATGAACAAAGAGAAATTAGTCTGAAGGCATTTGAAAACATACACCCGTATACATAATAAGGAATATGGACATTTGAATGTGCGTGTATACCTATGTGTGGAGTTAGTGATGTACCCAACTAAAATGAAGAATGGTTTTAGTGGTTCGAGATTTGAACTCAATATATTTGATGAGTTGTATAGATAATGTAACGATCAAGAATCTTATCAGAAGACGATTTATGGAGACCTAAGGAATTTTGGGGAAATAGTTAAGGGAATGTAATCTATAGTGGGATTAAGCCATATGAGATGGATTAATAGGATTAAGAAGATTGAAATTTCCTAAGTGCAAGGTAAACATGAACTATGTGGAAATAATTGAAGCTATTAATCTTCCCTAACGCTAAAGATATGTACAGGAATGAGTATGGTGTGTTAATGATGCCGTAAACTACACAATAGTGTATGAAGATAGGATGAATGAATGAAATTCGAGAAGCTTGATATGGAATGAAGTAATAAGCTAGTGATTGGTATACCTAAATAAGTATAAAATGAGATCGAAATTGGTATGATTGAGATGGAATTATGGTTCAAGTTTAATGATAGTAATAGAAGCATGCTTGATGTCACGATATAAAAGATCATAATTGTAAAGGTTACTGTTGATCTCATTTTAAAGGATAATAATAGATATAAGTGAAGTACTCGAGTTGAATTAGAGGTAAATTGTCACGACCCGGAGCCTCCTTCGGGCCCATGACAATCGTCGCGATGTCCCGATTGATACTCATTACCCGGAATACCAATCGAAACCCTGCAAGGCTTACATATCAGTTTTAAACAATTTTCAGTCGTTTCGGCTCAAGTAAACCAAAAGACAAAAATATAGCATTTTTTTTATAAAAAAATATTTATAGAAACACGTGTAAGTAATCTTTTGTAACTTAGAAGTAAAATAAATTCATACATACAATAATTTACAAAGTTATAATGTATAATCATAATTACAATGACAAGTGGCCCATAAATACATCAAGTGTTGGTGATAGTAACCTACTTTCTATGTGATAAAGGGGTCAACTGGAATCCTTGACAAAATCGGGTATCTACAAGCTACCATAGGCCTGAAATATTTGGAAATGAGGTGGGTGAGATTTTGCAATCCCAATGAGTAAACAGACATTATCATAAATATCTAAAGGTGAATAACATGGAGGCAAGTTTAAACAACAAATTACAAACCAATTCATAAGGTTTTTAATTTATTTCTTAAACCATAAAATATTTGTAATTTACCAAAACAATTGTTAAGGCTTATAACTTTTATTAAAAGCAAGGCTCAAGCCAAAACTAGTCCTTGAGGATACCTTGGCCTAGGCATCTAACCGAGTCCACCAAGGTTGTTAAGATATTTACATGTTAAACACATGTTAGTTTTGAAAACAAGTCGTTCCTTGGCATTGGCCGAGTTACACATTCACGTGGGGGTTCAACGTGAAGTGAGCTCTAACACTACCCCGGGAGTTACCCTTCTCACCTCTACAACCGGAGTAACTATATAACCGGGTTTACCGTGCCCCTCTAATAGGCAGTCCACGAACACCCGTCACTGCAGTGACTAAACCCACCAATTTTAATAAAATTTTGACAGTATAACGTGGCTTTTATTTATTTACCCAGCCTACATAGTAAAAGACAGATTACATAAATTCTCAATGCAATTATAAAATATAGCCACATATACTCATATATCATAAGCCATTCATAGGAAAATATATTTTTCAAGATAATTGGCAGTCTCCAATTACTCAATTTTATAATCAAAAGTTTCTTATTTCAGAAAATCAAGACAATATATTTATTTGTCACATTTATTTCTAAAACATCAAAAATCCCATTTTAATGTCATTTTCATTTCATAAAATCCATGAAGAGCATTTAAAAATAAACTCTAGATAATTTACAATAATAATAGGTTTATTCACCGTTTGTACAAATTAAATGCTTTCTAGGTGCCCCGATCACTGTTCGTCGAGTACGACTTCCTTGCCTTTACCGGAAGGCTTTCCTCCTAGACACATTGCAAAATTACACAATTCACCACATTGATGCTAAATCACTATATAATTGACTTAAATCCTATACTAATGTATGGTATGAAATGCAATAGCCTAAAACAGCTTAAACACGGTATTAAACTATTTTTTGCACTTTACCTGATAAATTGCTAACGCACTCTATTTTAGCTCTAAATTGTCCCATTTTCTCTCCAACATTTCTAACCATTAAATATCAGCCAATAATCCTCTAAATCACAAAAATCAGCTCACTTTTCTCCTTGGAAAATTCGGCCAAAAATGGGACATTAACTAGGTAAATTTTCCACTTTGTTTTTCTATCACATTTAACCATTTTTCATCATTTTCTCTTCATTTCTCTTAGAATAAAAATCAGTTCTTCATCATTGTACATCATTGAAGATTCGGCCAAGGGTGGGTATTGTGAAAATTTCATGCTTTCTTGCCCAATTTGATTTCTATACACATTTAACTAACTAAAACTTTCAATTCAACTAAAAATCAAAACATAAAAANATTTAACTAACTAAAACGATCAATTTAACTAAAAATCAAAACATAAGAATTTCAAATTCCTCCCCCTTGAAATTCGGCCAGCCCTTGGTACCACTTTTTGATCTCTCTCCTCAAGCTTGCTAAATGGAAACAAAGGCATAAGAAAGGTAGAAATCAAGCTAAAGTCAAAAAATCTTACCGTTAGACGCGTAAACGGACGAAAAACGCGATTTTCCCTTTGAATTTTCTAGTTTTCCTTTGGTTTTTCTCTTTTCTTCCTTTCCTCTCTATTTTCTCTCTTGTTCTCTCCTTATGGCCGGCCATCACCTGATGTGGGGTTTAAATGGGTTGACTTTCTTTTAAAAAAATATTAAATCATTAAAAAGTGCCATGTGTTACTTTCCCATTGGCCCGTTTTTTAAATTTCGTCCTTTAAGCTTCAATTTTTCACCACTTAACATATCATAGTTATTCATACCAAAATTAAGTAAATCCTATGATTTTGACAAGTTTTGGGTGGTGAAAATTACGATTTTTACCCCGAGATGATAAAATTACCATTTTACCCTTATGTTTCGAAAATTGCCGGAATTGAAAATTTTCACTTCCTATCATTAAATTATACTCCAAATAGTTAATCTTTGTCAAAATTTCACTCCATTATCAAATTATTATCTTAGGTGGCAAAATGACGATTTTACCCCTGAACATCAAAATTTTCAATTTTTTCCCAAATGAACCCTCAAACTCTAAACAATCATTTTTAGTCATTCCTGGACTATAAAATATTAAATTTCATCCTACGATTCCTATTTGAACTAGTTCGAGGTTAAATTAACTCAAATGTACCGTTAGGTACAATACCGGGTTTCGCCTATTCTTAGGAACTTTTTTAGCGTAATAACATGCTACTCAGTGCATGTATGTAATGACATGTGTCTATAGGGTCGGGTTTTACAATTCTGCCCCCCTTAAAATAAAATTTTGACCTCAAAATTTCACTTACCAGATTCAACAAATCGATGCGGGTATTGGTTCCTCATCTGATGCTCTACTTCGCATGTCATTTCCTCCATTCGAGCACTTTTCCACAACACTTTGACCATTGAAATACTCTTGTTCCTCAATACTCGATCCTTTCGATCCAAGATACTCACAGATTGCACCTCGAATTCCAAATCGTCATGCAACTCGATCTGAGGTGCTTCGAGGATGTGAAAGGGATCTGGTACATATTTCTTAAGCATGGAGACATGGAAAACGTTGTGGATCCGATCTAACTCCGAAGGTAGTTCTAACCAATAAGCCACTAGGCTAATTCTCTCAATGATTCGGAATGGTCCAATATACCTCGGATTAAGCTTTCCCTGCTTTGCAAATCGAATCACCCTTTTCCACGGAGAAACCTTAAGAAAAACTCTATCATCGATCTCAAACTCCAAGTCTTTTTTTCGTTTATTTGCATAGCTCTTCTGCCTATCTTGGGCTACCTTCAGCCTTTCTCGTATAACCTTGATCTTGTCATTAGTTAGATCGATCAATTCCACACTAACTAACTTTCTTTCACCCATTTCATCCCAACAAAGTGGAGTACGATATTTCCTTCCATATAAAGCTTCGTACGGTGCCATACCAATGCTAGACTAGAAGCTGTTGTTGTAAGCAAATTCAACTAACGACAAGTGCCTATCCCAACTCTCAAGAAAATCCATGACACAAGCCCTCAACATATCCTCCATAGTATGGATAGTCCTTTCTGACTGACCATCCACTATAGAAATAGGAACTTCATATAGCCTTACAATCTCATCTACATAGAGCTGAGCCAGCAGCTCAATAGAGTATGTACTATGGACAGCTAAAAAATGAGCGGACTTAGTCAACCGATCTACAATCACCCAAATCGTATCCTTTCCCCTCTATGTCCGCGGCAATCCCAAAACAAAATCCATAGTTACATGCTCCCATTTCCACTTGGGAACAGGTAAAGACTGAAGTGTACCTGCTGGCCTCTGATGCTTCGCCTTAACTTGCTAACATACGAGACACTTTGCTACAAATATTGCTACGTCTCGCTTCATACCTGGCCACCAATAATTCTCCCTGATAGTCCTATACATCTTAGTGCTTCCAGGATGTAATGCATAGGCAGATGAATGGGCTTCTTCCATGATTGCCTGTCTCAGCTGGTTTCCCTCAAGGACACAAACTCGGTCTCTAAACATCAAGATGTTATCCTCTCCGAATCTAAACTTACTGACTCCCCCATCGGTCAATTTTTGAATTTTTTTTCTTAACTCCTCATCAGACCTTTGAATGTCCTTGTTCTGATTTAGTAACGAAGGTCGCACAATGAAGCTTGCCAATAAGGATCCATCCTCACCATTTCTCAACTGAACCCCAAGAGATTTCATCTCTAATAATGCTGGAAAATAACAACTTTGAAGTGCGGCTAAAGACGATGAAGACTTACTACTTAAGGCATCAGCTACAACATTCGCCTTTCCCAGATGATAGTCTATCACCAAGTCATAATCTTTTATCAACTCCAACCACCGCCTTTGCCTCAAATTAAGCTCTTTTTGAGTGAGCAAATATTTTAAACTCTTGTGACCCGTAAATATCCGACAATGCTCACCATACAAGTAATGCCTCCAGATTTTTAAAGCAAACACCACAACTGCTAACTCTAAATCATGGGTAGGGTAATTTGCTTCATGCCTCTTTAGCTGTCTAGAAGCATAAGCCATAAATTTTTCATCCTGCATCAGTATGTACCCCAGCCCCAACTTTGAGGCATCACTACAAACTACAAATCCTTTAACACTCACAAGAAGTGTTAAAACGAGAGCGGAGCTTAACCGGTTCTTTAGCTCCTAAAATCGATTCTCACAAACATCATCCCACTCAAACTTAACTCCCTTACGAGTTAGACGGGTCAAAGGAGTTGCGATTAAGGAAAACCCTTGAACAAACCTCCGATAATAACCGGTTAATCCGAGGAAGCTACAAATCTTCGTCACCGTCTTAGGTTGCTCCCATTGTAAAATTACCTCTATCTTCTTAGGATCAACATATATTCCAGCTCTCGATACTACGTGTCCAAGAATACAACTTCCTGTAACCAAAACTCACACTTCGAAAACTTTGCATACAACTGTCTTTCCCGCAAAGTCTGTAATACTATACGCAAGTGAGTAGCGTGCTCATCATTATCTCTCGAGTAAATCAGGATGTCATCAATGAACATAATAACAAACTTGTCCAAGTAAGGGTGGAGCACCTTGTTCATGAGATCCATAAAAGCTGTCGGTGCATTAGTTAACTCGAAAGGTGTGACCAAGAACTCATAATGACTGTACCGAGTCCTGAACGCTGTCTTAGGTACATCTTGTTCTTTAATCCTCAACTGATGATACCCATACCTCATATCAACCTTAGAAAACACTATAGCTCCTTGTAATTGATCGAAAAAATCACCAATCCTCGGCAACGGATACTTGTTCTTAATGGTCATTATGTTAAGCTGTCAATAATCTATACATAACCGAAGTGTACCGTCTTTTTTTTTCACAAATAAAACCAGTGCTCCCCACGGAGATGTACTAGGGCGTATAAAACCCTTGTCCACTAACTCTTTCAACTCCTTCAACTCTACCAAAGCCATTCTATATGGAGGAATAGAGATATAGGCAGTACCCGAAAGTAAGTCAATGATGAATTCGATCTCACGATTGAGAGGAAGTCCCGATAATTCATCAGGAAATACATCAGGGAACTCACTTACTACGGGGACATTCTCTACCTTAGGTTCCTCCCTCGATATATCAATCACATGAGACAAGTATGTCGGATATCCCTTTCACACCAATTTCAAAGCTTTGAGGGCCGAGATTACACAAAATGGCAATACTCGACACTCCCCTGTAAATACAACTTTTGCTCCCTCTAAACTCTAGAGAATCAGTTCTTTTTTAAAACAATCCACCTTTGCTCGATGAGTGGACAACCAATCTTTACCCAAGATCAAATCAAAGTCTTGAATCTCAAAAAGGATTAAATCACCCATAAATTCTTCTTCCCCAACTTTAATACCACAGTCTCTATAATACGTATTTCTTACTAACCGTTCGCCCAGAGGAGTATGCACTACAATCTCTTCCTCTAATGTTGACAGGTTCCTATCTGAGAATGATGCAAATTATATGCTCATGTATGATCTATCGGAGCCCGAATCTATCAAAACAAGTGCATCTCTATCAAACACAATCATAGTACCTATCACTGTGCTAGGTCTAACTCGAGCTTCATCCTCAGTCACTGCAAAAATCCTAGTTGAAATCGCGGGCTACAATCTAGAAGTTGGCTGCTCTGAGGTATTACTCCCCATGCCTGACAGTATCACTAAGCCTGTCTGGACTATGATTCGAAGTGTCTCTCCGTGGTATACTAGAACGAGTCAGAGGAGTAGAAGTAGCTACTATACCCCGTCTCAACTGAGGACAATCTCTCTTGATATGCCCTATTGGCCGCATTGAAAACACTTTACAAGCTATCTACATGACCCAACATAAAATCCTCCATAATTACGGCATCTGTCCAATCTTCTTGAAGTCCCCCCCTGACTACTCATCACGGGCCGATCAAGTCTAGAAGATCTTAGTTGTGATTGCTGAGATGGAGGTCTAGTGGATGCCATAGACGCTGCGGTATTACTTCCTACAATAGATGTCAAATCTCTACCTCTCTTTGAAGACTGACCCGGGAACGTAAGTGGATTCCTTCTCTTTGCAAACTCAGCTCAGATCCGTCTATTCTTAGTGGCGAGCTTTTCAGCTCGTAAGGCCATCTGCAAAACTTCCTTATACGACTCTTTGCTAGTCACTATCATACGCTCCAATATCTCATTACGGAGTCCCTCCTCAAAGTAGTTTACCTGATCTTGCTCCAATCTCACCAACTCAAGTACATAAAGCATCAGCTCATTAAAATGAGTTCCATACTCCTCAATGGTCATGTTCCCTTGTTTCAAGCTCATAAATTCTCTCTTTTTCCCTTTCTGATGGAAATAAACGTAATACTGACCATCAAACTCTTAGAGAAAATCTGTCCAAGTCAGTGGTATGGGAGAGCGAGACTTTACTGAATTCCACCAAGTATGGGCTCTCTTCTCAAATAACCGTGTAGCCACCTTCAATTTCATCTCATCATCTAATCCCATATCTGCCAATGTCTTCGATACTTGAATAACCCAATCCTTAGCTGCAATCGCATCCAACTCACAAGTAAACGAGACGCAACCTAATTGTCTAGCTTCTTTCAATTTCTTAGAAATGGAGACGTCCGGTGTTTGGGGTGCAATAGGAGGTGGTGGTACTAGGGCTGTTATAGGGGAAACAGCGGGTGGAACTGGACCAGCCTGAGCCTGACTCGTAAGAGTAGTGAGAAAAGTCGTTAAAGCTTGAGCTACCTCGGGTGACATGGCAGGTACGCTAGGAGAAGCAACAGGTGGTGGAGGAGGTACAAGAATGTTAGTAGACTCAGCAGTAGGAACTGCTCTAAAAGAAGATACAATCGACTCCTCTTTTATGGAATCCGACCGACTCTGTCTGGGGCGACCTCTTCCCCTACAAGTAAATCTAGTGATAAGTGGTAGCTCACGTCGAGGAGGCATAATGATCTACAAAAGGAACGAAATTTGTTTAAACGACTTAAGACTCTATATGCAACTACATGCAACTAACTAATTTTAACTAGGTCACGCTGACATTGTAAATTATTTTAAAATAACTTTAAATCCAAGAACTTTAAAAATCAAAAACTTCTTTCAAAACCATAAGCTTTTAAACCGAAAGCTCTGATACCAATTGAATTGTCACGACCCGAAACCTCCCTCGGGCCCATGATAACCGCCACGATGTCCCGATTGATACTCATTACCCGCAATACCAATCGAAACCCCGTAAGGCTTACATATTAGTTTTAAACAATTTCAAGTCGTTTCCAGCGCAAGTAAATCAAAAGACAAAAATATAGCATTTTTTTTATAAAACAATATTTATAAAAGCACGTGTAAGTAATCTTTTGTAACTTAGAAGTAAAATAAATTCATACATACAATAATTTACAAAGTTATAATGTACAATCATAATTACAATGACAAGTGGCCCATAAATACACCAAGTGTTGGTGATAGTAACCTACTATCTGTGTGATAGAGGGGTCAATTGAAAACCTCGACAAAATTGGGTATCTACAAGTTACCACAGCCTTAAAATATTTGGAAAGGAGGTGGGTGAGATTTTGCAATCCCAATTAGTAAACAAACATTATCATAAATATCTAAAGGTGAGTAACATGGAGGCAAGTTTAAACAACAAATTACAAACCATTTCATAAGGTTTTCAATTTATTTCTTAAACCATAAAATATTTATAATTTATCAAAACAGTTGTTAAGGTTTATAACTTTTATTAAAAACAGGGCTCAAGCAAAAACTAGTCCTCAAGGATACCTTGGCCGACGCATCTAACCGAGTCCGCCAAGGTTGTTAAGATATTTACATGTTAAACACATGTTAGTTTTGAAAACAAGCCATTCCTTGGTGTTGGCCGAGTTACACATTCACGTGGGGGTTCGACGTGAAGTGAGCTCTAACACTACCTCGGGAGTTACCCTCCTCGCCTCTACAACCGCAGTAACTATATAACCGAGTTTACCATGCCCCTCTAATAGACAGTCCACAGAAACCCGTCACTACAGTGACTAAACCCATCAATTTTAATAAAATTTCGACAGTATAACGTGGCTTTTATTTATTTACCCAGCCTGCATAGTAAAAGACAGCTTACATAAATTCCCAATGCAATTATAAAATATAGCCACATATACTCATATATCATAAGCCATTCATAGGAAAATATATTTTTTAAGACAATTGGCAGCCTCCAATTACTCAATTTTATAATCAAAAGTTTCTTATTTCAGAAAATCAAGACAATATATTTATTTGTCACATTTATTTCTAAAACATCAAAAATCCCATTTTAATGTCATTTTCGTTTCATAAAATCCATGAAGAGCATTTAAAAATAAACTCTAGATAATTTACAATAACAATAGGTTTACTCACCGTTTGTACAAATTAAATGCTTTCTAGGTGTTCCGATCACTGTTCGTCGGGTACGACTTCCTTGCCTTTACCGGAACGTTCTCCTCCTAGACACATTGTAAAAATTACACAATTCACCACATTGATGCTAAATCACTATACAATTGACTTAAATCCTATACTAATGCATGGTATGAAATGCAATAGCCTAAAACGGCTTAAACGCGGTATTAACCTATTTTTTGCACTTTACCCGATAAATTGCTAACGCACTTTATTTTAGCTCTAAATTGTCCCATTTTCTCTCCAACATTTCTAACCATTAAATATCAGCCAATAATCCTCTAAGATAACCAAAATCAGCTCACTTTTCTCCTTGGAAAATTCAGCCAAAAATGGGACATTAACTAGGTAAATTTTCCACTTTGTTTTTCTATCACATTTAACCATTTTTCATCATTTTCTCTTCATTTCTCTTAGAATAAAAATCAGTTCTTCATCATTGTACATCATTGAAGATTCGGCCAAGGGTGGGTATTGTGAAAATTTCATGCTTTCTTGCCCAATTTGATTTCTATACACATTTAACTAACTAAAACTATCAATTTAACTAAAAATCAAAACATAAAAATTTCAAATTCCTCCCCCTCGAAATTCGGCCAGCCCTTGGTATCACTTTTTGATCTCTCTCCTCAAGTATGCTAAATGGAAAAAAAGGCATAAGAAAGGTA
Organism: Theobroma cacao; assembly: GCF_000208745.1. Classification (NCBI taxonomy): domain Eukaryota; kingdom Viridiplantae; phylum Streptophyta; class Magnoliopsida; order Malvales; family Malvaceae; genus Theobroma; species Theobroma cacao. The sequence continues at coordinate 9,240,016 of NC_030855.1, forward strand.
TAAATCAAGCTAAAGTCAAAAAATCTTACCGTTAGACGCGTAAACGGATGAAAAACGAGATTTTCCCTTTGAATTTTCTAGTTTTCCTTTGGTTTTTCTCTTTTCTTCCTTTCCTCTCTATTTTCTCTCTTGTTCTCTCTTTATGGCCGGCCATCACCTGATGCGGGGTTTAAATGGGTTGACTTTCCTTTAAAAAAATATTAAATCATTAAAAAGTGCCATGGTCACTTTCCCATTGGCCCGTTTTTAAAATTTCATCTTTTAAACTTTAATTTTTCACCACTTAACATACCATAGTTATTCATTCCAAAAATAAGTAAATCCTATGATTTTGACAAGTTTTGGATGGTGAAAATTATGGTTTTGACCCCTACGAGACAAAATTATCGTTTTACCCCTATGTTTCGAAAATTACCGGAATTGAAATTTTTCACTTCCTATCGTGAAATTATACTCTAAATAGTTAGTCTTGGTCAAAAAGTTCACTCCATGATCAAATTATTATCTTAGGTGGCAAAATGACGATTTTGCCCCTAAACATCAAAATTTTCAATTTTTTGCCAAACGAATCCTCGAACTCCGAACAATCATTTTTAGTCATTCCTGGACTGTAAAGTATTAAATTTCATCCTATGATTCCTATTTGAACTAGTTCGAGGTTAAATCAACTCAAGTGTACCGTTAGGTACAATATCGGGTTTCGTCTATTCTTAAGAACTTTCCTAGCGTAATAACATGCTACTCAGTGCATGTATGTCATGACATGTGTTTATAAGGTCAGGTTTTACATAAATAAGGTGAACAAATCAAAATTCCCTATAAAGAGGAGGACATAAGAAGTCGAGCATTATATGAGAAAACAATACCCCCACCTTTTCTCCGAGTTCAGTAAGTAAAATTTTGAGGTCAAAATTTTATTTTAAGAGGGGTAGTGCTGTCAAGCTCGGCTTTACAATATGTTTATTATCTCATTCTTAAATAAGAATGCATGTTTGCTTACTTGGGTAGCTCGAAAATCATTTAAGGACGGTAATGTATCAAATGGTACAATTAAGTTGAATTAAGCCTCGAACTAGTCCAAATATAGATTTTAAGATGAAATTAAGAATTTTAAAACCCCAGAATGACTTAAAATTATGATTCAGAGTTCGAGGACCGATTTGGAGTCAAATTGGAATTTTCATGATCTAGGGGTAAAATGGTCATTTTACCAACCGAGGTTAAAATTGGAATGTTGGAAGAAATTTTTTATAAAGATTCACTATTTAGAAGATAATTTGAGTTTGAGAAGTGAAAAATTTTAATTTCGGCATTTTTCGAGCATAAAGGGAAAAATAGTTATTTTGCCACCCCAAGGGCAAAATTGTAATTTTACACCACCCAACACTTGTTCAGCATATGGATTTTACCCAATATTATCATGGATAATTGAAGGATTTTATGTGGTGGAGAAAGAAAGCTTAATAGTTAAGAATTTAAAAATGGACCAATGGTGAGGTGACAAGTGTCAAGCTTTTATTTCTTTATTATTTTCCATATAAATTAGCACAAAATCAGCCCATTTCTCATTCTTATGGCCTGCCATAGCAAGAACAAACGAAGAAAAGAAGAACAAAAACCCTAGAGTGAAAATTCAAGAGACAATTGGTAGATTTCAAGTAATCAAGCAATCAAAGGTAAAATTTCATGATTTTGACTTGTGATCTACCTTTCCCATGCATTCTTTTGCATTTTCCATGGTTGAATCACATGATTTCATGATGGGTATCTTGCTGATCAAACCCTAGGTGAGAGAATTTGATGATGATTTAGATAGATTTTTAAGATATATGGATGTTTTTAGTTGTTTATGGTGTTAAGTGTAAGAATTAAGCTTGAAATTCACATATTCCTCATGAGTTCATCATTGGCCGAATCTTCCTTGTAGAGTGTTGATGTTGGATTTGATTTTATTTCAAGTGAATTGGTTAGGAAATGATGAATTATGGTGAGAAAATCAAATAGGAAAAATCATAGTGTTGATGCACCCACCATGGCCGAATTTTCCAAGAGAAAATGTGAAGATGATTTTGCTAAATTTTATGCTATTTGACTTGTGTTTGATGGTTGGGAGAATTGGAAGAAAAATAGAGTTAATTGGTGTTGAATTGGACATATTAGCTAATTAATCGGGTGATAGATCGAATTAGGCCAATACTATTTTATTTAGGTACACAATTGAATTTGTGTAGAATACCGTGTTTAGACAATAATCCGAACAATTTGCATTCCATTTCATGCATTAGTAAAAAGTTTGAAATAGATTTATAATGGTATGACATAGTATATTGAATTATGTGTCGTGTATTGTGTCAAGCCCGACTCTACAATATGTTTATTATGCCATTCTTACCTAAGAATGCATGTTTGATTGCTTGGATACCTCGAAAATCGTTAAAGGACGACAATGTACCAAATGCTACAATTAAGTTGAATTAAGCCTCGAACTAGTCCAAATAGAAAATTTAAGATGAAATTGAGAATTTTAAAATCTCAGAATGACTTAAAATGGTGATTCGGAGTTCAAGGACCGATTTGGAGTCAAATTGGAATTTTCATGATCCAAAGGCAAAATGGTCATTTTACCAACCGAGGTTAAAATTGGAATGTTGGAAGAATTTTTTGATTAAGATTCACTATTTAGAACATAATTTGAGTTTGAGAAGTGAAAAATTTTAATTCAGGCATTTTTCGAGCACCCCAAGGGCAAAATTGTAATTTTACACCACCCAACACTTGTCTAGCACATGGATTTTACCCAATATTATCATGGATAATTGAAGGATTTTATGTGGTAGAGAAAGAAAGCTTAATAGTTAAGAATTTAAAAATGGACCAATGGTAAGGTGACAAGTGTCAAGCTTTTATTTCTTTATTATTTTCCTTATAAATTAGCACAAAATCAGCCCATTTCTCATTCTTATGGCCGGCCATAGCAAGAACAAATGAAGAAAAGAAGAACAAAAACCTAGAGTCAAAATTCAAGAGAAAATTTGTGGATTTCAAGTAATCAAGCAATCAAAGGTAAAATTTATTTATTTTGACTTGTGATCTACCTTTCCCATGCATTCTTTTGCATTTTTCATGGTTGAATCACATGATTTCATGATGGGTATATTACTGATCAAACCCTAGGAGAGAGAATTTGATGATGATTTAGATAGATTTTTAAGACCTATGGATGTTTTTAGTTGTTTATGGTGTTAAATGTAATAATTAAGCTTGAAATTCACATATTCCTCATGAGTTCATCATTGGCCGAATCTTCCTTGTAGAGTGTTGATGGTAGATTTGATTTTATTTCAAGTGAATTAGTTAGGAAATGATGAATTATGGTGAGAAAATCAAGTAGGAAAAATCATAGTGTTGATGCACCCACCACGGCCGAATTTTCCAAGAGAAAATGTGAAGATGATTTTGCTAAATTTTATGCTATTCGACTTGTGTTTGATGGTTTGGAGAATTGGAAGAAAAATGGAGTTAATTAGAGTTGAATTGGACATATTGGCCAATTAATCGGGTGATAGATCGAATTAGGCCAATACTATTTTATTTAGGTACACAATTGAATTTGTGTAGAATACCGTGTTTAGATGATAATCCGAACAATTTGCATTCCATTTCATGCATTAGTAAAGAGTCTGAAATAGATTTATAATGGTATGACACAATATAGTGAATTATGTGTCATGTATTGTGTCAAGCCCGACTCTACAATATGTTTATTATGCCATTCTTACATAAGAATGCATGTTTGATTACTTGGATACCTCGAAAATCGTTCAAGGACGACAATGTACCAAATAGTACAATTAAGTTGAATTAAGCCTCAAACTAGTGCAAATAGAGATTTTAAGACGAAATTGAGAATTTTAAAACCCTAGAATGACTTAAAATGGTGATTCGGAGTTTGAGGACTGATTTGGAGTCAAATTGGAATTTTCATAACCCAAAGGTAAAATGGTCATTTTGCCACCCAAGGTTCAAAATGGGAATGTTGGAAAAAGTTTTTGATCAAGATTAACTATTTAGAACATACTTTGAGTTTAAGAATTCAAGAATTTTAATTCTGACATTTTTTCGAGGATAAGGACAAAATAGTCATTTTGCCACCCCAAGGGCAAAATTGTAATTTTACACCACCCAACACTTGTCCAGCACATGGATTTTACCCAATATTATCATGGATAATTGAGGAAATTTGAGTGGTGGAGAGAGATTGCTTAATGGGTAAGTATGACACATGGACCAATGGAATGGTGACACATGGCAAATTTTTGTCCATTTAATATTTTCCTTATAAATTGGCACAAAATCAGCCTATTTCTCTTCATTATGGCCAGCCAAAGAAAGAACAAAGGAAGCAAAGGAAGAACAAAACCCTAGGTGGAAAAATTCAAGGGAAAAGTGTGAAAATTCAAGAAAACAAGTGAAAAAAAGGTAAGATTTTTCAATTAAGCTTGAGATCTTTCTTTCTTAAGCATTTTTTCTTATTTTCCATGGTTGAATCATATGAAATCATGATGAATTCCTTGCTGGCCAAACACTTAGAGGGAAGTTTTGATGCTTGATTTGGTTCGATTTCAATGTATTTTAGTGTTTTTAGATAGTTAGTGATGTGTAGCATGAAAAGCCAACAAGAGAAATTCATTTTCTCCCATTACCCATCATTAGCTGAATTTTCCATGTAAAGTGTGGATGGTGGATTTGATTTTATTTCAAGTGAATTGGTTAGGAAATGATGAATTATGGTGAGAAAACCAAGTAGGAAAAATCATAGTGTTGATGCACTCACCATGGCCAAAATTCTCAAGGAGAAATGTGAGGAAGGTTTTGCCAAATTTTATGTTATTTGACTTATGTTTGATGATTTGGAGAATTGGAAGAAAAATGGAATTAATTTGTGTTGAATTGGACATATTGGCCAATTAATCAGGTGATAGATCGAATTAGGCCAATACCATTTCATTTAGGTACACAATTGAATTTGTGTAGAACACCGTATTTAAATGGTTACCCGAGTATTTTACATCCCATTTCATGCATTAGTATAGAGCCTGAATTGGTTTTATAACAATTTAGCACAAATGTAGTAAATGGCTTATTGTGCATTATGTCTAGGTGGTGAATCTTCCGAAAGAGGGCAAAGAAATTGCATTCGAGGATCAATAGTCGGAGTACTCCAAAATTCATACTACTGATACAGTGAGTAACCTTATAATCATCTTGATTATCTGAAGTGAATTTTAATTCGTTATGAAAAATGAGTTTAAATGGTAAATCTTTATGTTTTATAAACAAAATATGTTTAAACGAAATGATTTTATAAAATGGTCTTGACATTGAATGATGGCTTTGAAAATAGAGTAATTGGAGACCATTTGATGTATTGTGAATTTATGTTTCTAATTGATTAGCTTATGGCAATATTGGCATGAATGGTTGAATTGGTAAATGTACTGAAAATGTATGAACTTTTGATTTGCCTTGAGAGGCTATAAAACAAAATAATTGCCATGTCATGCTATTAAATTTTATTGAATTGGTGGGTTATTGATTAGTCGCTGTAGTGAACGGGTTCCGTGGACCAACCTATTAGAGGGGCACGGTAACCGTATTATATTCATACCTCAGTGAGAGGCGTGGTTGGATAACTCCTGAGGTTAACACTTTAGAGTTCACTTCACACCAAACCACCACGTGAGGGTGAACTCAACCAACGCCAAGGAATGGCTATGTTTTCAAAATTAAAAAAATATGATTTATGCGTATATGACTTTTTAATAGCCTTGGCGGACTCAGTTTGGGATAGCCCTTGGTCAAGGTATCCCTGATAATTGAGTATGAGAATAATTTTTGGCATGAGCCAAGTTTTAAGAAATTCATAAGCCATGTTGATTACTCGATTTAAATGAATTGATTTTATTTGGTTGAAATGAGTTGAAAGGTGATAAATTATAGTATGATGATTTATTTTATCTGTCTCTATTTACTCAACTTTAGATATTTTAGATGGTATTTGTTTACTTACTGGGATTATATAATCTCACCACCCTCCTTTCCAACCCTTTTAGGCTCAAGATAGTCGGTAAATGGCTCATTTCGTTGAGGGCTACAGTTGGACTTGCATCCTCAAAGACTATAGGTTTACCGTTTTTGATACTTTTGGTCGTTCGTGGGCCCATGTGTCACTGTAAATTAAATCTTATGCATTGGTTATCTGTATTACAATATGAATGAATTTATTTAGTTTTTACGTTACGAAAATTATTTATTGGTAACTCTATAAATATTGTTTTATAAAAAAATAGAATATTTTATTGAATATATTTATTATATTCAAATAGTTATAATTTCACTTTAAATGAATGTTTTAGATATCTAAACTTATTTTTGTTTATGAAATATGTGTTTTCCACTTGCATACTACATTTTTAGCTGGTTTCGAGATTTTTGAAGAAAAATGAACAAATTACCCCTGTGAGACAAAAATCATTTTTTGTATTGATTTAAGCTGGAAATAGCTTAAAATCTTTTAGAACATGATTTTTGGCAACGGTTACTCACAAGGGGAAATGAGAAACTAATATTAAAGCCTTGCGGAGTTCCGATTGACATTTTGGGTAATGAGTGTCGATCGAGACACCGCGGTGGTTGTCACGGGCTCGAGGGGAGTACCGGGTCGTGACAATTCGATTGGTATCAGAGCCTTTGGTTTTAAAGATTAGAGCTTTTGGGTTTAAAGTTATTTTAAAGTTGTTTTAAAAATTTACAGTGTCAATGTGGCCCAAGTTAAGTTAAGTTAAGTTAGGTTTGATAGAGTAGAATATGTACATCTGCATATAGAATTTGGAGTTGTTTAGACTCGTTCTGTTTCTTCTTATAGATCTTATGGGAGCATAAGTCATAGACAGGGAGCTATATGAACTCCTATTCCCAGTAATCTATTTCCTTGTTAATGTCATGCAAAGGTCATAAGTAAGGCCGTTGTTCGGGTTTAAGATGCCACCCGTGACACGAGCCAGTATTAGAGAGATCTTAAAACGAATGCTCCGAATGAAAGATTAATGAAATGATATATCTCTCCAATTAAGGATGGAGAAATTTAGAGTTGGACTAATAGGCCATGATAATTTATTCATTTGGTGGAGTTATAATTGAACTCATGGTTGTCAATTGCAAAAAGATTTGGGGACTATGGATTGTATTGGGGTTAATATAAAGGAGCACATGTGATAATGGTAATAAGGGGCACAGTTTGATTAGAATGAATAGTGATGGTTGTAATTCACTTGGAGTGTATAAATTAAGCATTGAGGTAAGAGTAAACCCATACTTATGTGCATGAAGATAAGAACACTATGTTAATTGAGCTTGTTATGCCCATATAAAAGTGGTATTAAGATTTTGAAAAATTTTATATGTGAATATGTGTTGAATAGCTACAGCAGCTTATAGGGAACTGGTGTTGATTTCAATTAAGCGATTCTGAGATTTCAAGAATTGATTGGACCTATTATAGTTCATGGATATAAGCACGTGAATTAACTCGAGAGTTAGTATCAATGATTACTATAATTGATGTGTGGTCATGAAGTAAGAAGTTAGCAAGCCAATCTGCTCTAAGGATGAGCTTGAACTTTACTACGCATAGTAGGGGGAGCCAAGGGATTAAAGGACTAGATGTTGAATTGGCAGCTTGAGGTTAAATGACTTGGAAATGTCGAATCTAGTCTAAGTGTCATATGATGTTCTATAATTGAGACTGATATACGAATTACTTAAAAGATCAATCTAAAAGTTTATTCGGTTCAAAGTGTGGCCTATGATATGAATGATCAGTCTTGAAGGTGATCTCCCCAGAGTAAGGAATTTAGAGAATGTTGATGTTTGGATATACTCTAAAAGAGAGAACTTCTACATCCTAAGTTTAGGACAATTTTGATCTTATGATCGCAAAGGCAAGGTGTAATAACTAAGTAAATTATTCACTTAATAAATGTGATTGGTAATTGATGAATAAAGTCAAGATCTTAACATTTAGTGGTGTACAATTTGATAATTATGTATTTAAGAGTTATTTGGAGACAATTCCTTCATCAAATTTGCACTAAATGCTATGGTAAAGGCATATCAATGTTAATATGGAAATGTATCCAGGAATGATCTTAACATACCACCAAAGGAGAATTAAACATGTTGAAATTAATGTTCTAATAGTGTGCATATGATAGAAAGCTAGTTTGTAAGTTGTAGTTTTCATGATCATGAAATATATAAAGATTATCAATATATGGACATACACTTGGAGTTGTAATTTACATGTTTGGAGTATTGAAGATATGATTAAATGGAATTAGCATTAGTTAAGGTACGTAAATCTTCTAATTAAATTCTGTAGAGTATGCATGATAGTAGAATGGAGGAACATAGTGCCGTGATACTATATGGTGAAGTTACTATACAATATGGAAAGAGTATTCTAAAGTGGGATTTATTGATTGTTGACAAGTGTTATAGTATGAGATGAATTTGAAAATATTGACTTTACCCATTATATGTGATGAGTACAAGAAGATATAAATGGTAATGGAAATTGTAACGTAAGCTTGAAGGGAAACCAAATGGTTGAGAATGATTAGTGTAGTAACCTTAAATATAGATGAATAACATTGATTAAGTAAACTCCAACAGCCACCATGCCGCGGTGCTAAAAACACTCATGTCTAGGACGCATGAATAAAATGAGACAGATGTGAAGTTGAATTTACGAGTTGACCTAAAGTCATTGAACTTGATTTTAAGTTTTGTTAACTGGAGTTTTAAGGTTTTGGAAGGTATCAATATGAATGAGTTAAAGCTAAAATGGTTAAAGGCATTCCCTTCGGGGGGGGGGGGAGCAAAAGGTCTGGGGTTCGAAACTTGGCGAGAAGGTCCTGTAGGGTCTGTCGTGCTGCCCTTAGGCGCGGGGTTTCGAGTAAGTCAAGTGATGGGGATCCAGACATAACAATACCTTGGAATGGGCCCCGAAAGGGATGCCACATAAATGGCTAAGTTACGGGTTAAGTGATCACATGTTGTGAGACATAAGTTTAAGATAAATATCCCCAAGGAAATACTCAAGAGAAGTTCTGCCCTAGATCTTGTGAAAACAAACATTAAGTTATGTAGTTATAAAAAGGAAGCTGTAAGCTGAGACTAATACTTGTATTGACATTAAAAAGTACTTGACGAGAATCTAGTTTCAAGTCTTGTAATTTAAAGTGCAATTTATAAATTGGCTAAGGGACAATGATGTTATGTTCATATGAAAGAGTTGAATAAAAGATGATTGAAGTTGACCTTGATAATGAAGTCAGATAATGAAACTTTCCTAATATATTATGGAAATTAGAATTCGAAATGCTTGAGGCAGACATGATTCAAATGAGTTTGAGTTTTAAGTGACAAATCAATATGGGTATGATGAGAATTTGTATGAATTATGAAGATTATTCTATTGAATCTTGGTTATGGATGGGAATGAATAAAGAGAAATTAGTCTGAAGGCATTTGAAAATAGAAACCCGTATACATAATGAAGAATATGGACATTTGAATGTGCGTGTATATGTATGTGTGGAGTTAGTGATGTACCCAACTAAAATGAAGAATGGTTTTAGTGGTTCGAGATTTGAACTCAATATATTTGATGAGTTGTATAGATAATGTAACGATCAAGAATCTTATCAGAAGTCGATTTATGATGACCTTAGGAATTTTGGGGAAATAGTTAAGGGAATGTAATCCATAGTGCGATTAAGCCATATGAGATGGATTAATAGGATTAAGAAGATTAAAATTTCCTAAATGCTAGGTAAACATGAAGTATGTGGAATTAATTGAAGCCATTAATCTTCCCTAACGTTGAGGATATGTATAGGAATGAGTATGGTGTGTTAATGATGCCATAAACTACACAATAGTGTATGAGGATAGGATGAATGAATGAAAGTCAAGAAATTTGATATGGAATGAAGTAATAAGATAGTGATTGGTATACCTAAATAAGTATAAAATGCGATCGAAATTGGTATGATTGGGATGGAGTTATGGTTAAAGTTTAATGATAGTAATAGAAGCATGCTTGGTGTCTCGATATAAGAGATCATAATTGTGAAGCTTACTATTGATATGATTTTAAAGGATAATAATAGCCATAGATAAAGTACTCGAGATTGAATTTGAGGTAAATGTGGTGAACAAATCGAAATTTCCTATAAAGGGAGGACATAAGAAGTTGAGCATTAGATAAGAAAACAATAACCCCTTCTTTTCTTTGAGTTCAGCAAATGAAATTTTGAGGTCAAAATTTTATTTCAAGGGGGATAGTGCTATCAAGCCCGACTCTACAATATGTTTATTATGCCATTCTTACATAAGAATGCATGTTTGATACTTGGATACCTCGAAAATCGTTAAAGGACGACATTGTACCAAATGGTACAATTAAGTTGAATTAAGCCTCGAACTAGTCCAAATAGAGATTTTAAGGTGAAATTGAGAATTTTAAAACCCAGAATGACTTAAAATGGTGATTCGAAGTTCGAAGACCGATTTGGAGTCAAATTACAATTTTCATAATTTAGGGGCAAAATGGTCACTTTCCCACCCAAGGTTAAAAATGGGAATGTTGGAAGAAGTTTTTGATCAAGATTGACTATTTAGAATATAATTTGAGTTTGAGAAGTAAAGAATTTTAATTTTGACATTTTTTCGAGGATAAGGGCAAAATAGTCATTTTGCCACCCCATGGGCAAAATTGTAATTTTACACCATCTAACATTTGTCCAGCACATGGATTTTACCCAATATTATCATGGATAATTGAGGAAATTTGAGTGGTGGAGAGAGATTGCTTAATGGGTAAGTATGACACATGGACCAATGGAATGGTGACACATGGCAAATTTTTGTCCATTTAATATTTTCCTTATAAATTGGCACAAAATCAGCCTATTTCTCTTCATTATGGCTGGCCAAAGAAAGAACAAAGGAAGCAAAGGAAGAACAAAACCCTAGGTGGAAAAATTCAAGGGAAAAGTGTGAAAATTCAAGGAAACAAGTGAAAAAAAGGTAAGATTTTTTAATTAAGCTTCAGATCTTTCTTTCTTAAGCATTTTTTCTTATTTTTCATGGTTGAATCATATGAAATCATGATGAATTCTTTGCTGGCTGAACACTTAGAGGGAAATTTTGATGCTTGATTTGGTTAGATTTCTTTGTATTTTAGTGTTTTTAGATAATTAGTGATGTGTAGCATGAAAAGCCAACAAGAAAAATTCATTTTCTCCCATTACCCATCATTGGCCGAATTTTCCATGTAAAGTGTGGATGGTGGATTTGATTTTACTTCAAGTGAATTGGTTAGGAAATGATGAATTATGGTGAGAAAATCAGGTAGGAAAAATCATAATGTTGATGCACTCACCAATGTTGAAATTCTCAAGGAGAAATGTAAGAATGGTTTTGCTAAATTTTATTTTATTTGACTTATGTTTGATGATTTGGAGAATTGGAAGAAAAATGGAATTAATTGGTGTTGAATTGGACATATTGGCCAATTAATCAAGTGATAGATCGAATTAGGCCAATACCGTTTCATTTAGGTACACAATTGAATTTTTGTAGAACACCGTATTTAAATGGTTACCCAATTGTTTTACATCCCATTTCATGCATTAGTATAGAGCCTGAATTTGTTTTATAACAATTTAGCACAAATGTAGTAAATGGCTTATTGTGCATTATGTCTAGGTGGTGAATCCTCCAAAAGAGGGCAAAAAAATTACATTCAAGGATCAATAGTCGAAGTAGTCCAAAATTCAAACTACTGATACAGTGAGTAACCTTATCATCATCTTCATTATTTGAAGTGAATTTTAATTCGTTTTTGTGATTTTATGAAAAATGAGTTTAAATGGTAAATCTTTATGTTTTATAAACAAAATGTGTTTAAACGAAATGATTTTATAAAATTGTCTTGAAATTGAGTGATGGCTTTGAAAATAGAGTAATTAGAGACCATTTGATGTATTGTGAATTTATGTTTCTAATTGATTGGCTTATGGAAATATTGGCATGTGTGCTGAAAATGTATGAACTTTTGATTTACCTTGAGAGGCTGTAAAACAAAATAATTCCCATGTCATGCTGTTAAATTTTATTGAATTGGTGGGTTATTGATTAGTCGCTGCAGTGGACGGGTTCCATGGACCAGCCTATTAAAGGGTCATGGTAACCCTATTATATTCATACCTCAGTGAGAGACGCGGTTGGATAATTCCTAAGGTTAACACTTTAGAGTTCACTTCACGCCAAACCACCACATGAGGTTGAACTCAGCCAACGCCAAGGAACGGCTATGTTTTCGAAATAAAAAAAAATATGATTTATGCGTATATGATTTTTGAATAGCCTTGGCAGACTCAGTTTGGGATAGCCCTCAACCAAGGTTGTGAGACCCGAACCTCTATAGGCTTGTAACTAAGCATAGATGTAATAATATGAGCAAGGGGTAGTTTCGTCATTTTCTCTAATTATATGTATAAGACTGCATAAATGATGTATACTGATGAAAACACGAAGAAAAGTAGAAGTTTCAATAATTTTCATAATATGAGCAAAATGGTCATTTTTCACCTCGGGTTAAAATTTTAAGTTTTTATGAACCTGAGTATGTTTAGACCATTATGGACCTTATCCTAGTGTCAAAAAAGCAAAAAGATTGCATAAAGGGTTGCATGAGAACAAGTTAACTAGTCAAGGGCATATCCATAATTTTAAGGGAATGGATAAGATTGGCTATGAATACCTTTCTTCCAGTAGCTTCTTCTCCTATTTTCCAGCAGCTCGTCTTCTTCTTCTTCTTCTTCTTCCTTCTCACATTTCTTCAAAACTCCATGAAAGCTTGATATGGAGCTTGCATAATTTTCTCTCTCTAGCTCTAGTTTTCATACCTTTGAGCCCTTTTGACTAGAACTCTTTAATTCTTTCACTCTCTTACTTCAAAACCCTTGATAAAGCTTATTTCCAGACTTTCTCTCACTAGTTGGGCATTCTAGAGAGAGAAAGAGAGAATTACCCCATTGATTTAGAAGCTATTGGAAGAAAATTCAACTGCAAAGAAACCCAAGGGTGAGTGATGAACTAAATTCAGTTTTTTAGCTGTGAATAATGACTAGTAATTTAGATTAAGAGTTGTTTTATTGTTGAGTATGTTTATTATTTTTTTAGCGATTAAGATAGTGAACATATATAGCCATTTAATGTGACAATTGAAAGCTAGCTAAGAGACAGCTTTTGGGGTTCATAATGTGTGAATTGACCTATTGTTTATGCTAATGTGATCCTAGGTTCTAATGAAGGCCCATCCTTCCAATTGGATCATTAGGGGAATTAGAGTCAACTAAAAGCTCAACAATAAATCGATGAGTGGACTACCTTCAAAACTTGTTTTGTAATTGCCACCCATTTGAATGAATTATCAAGCTTTTCATGAAAACAAGTGCCTTGGGAACAAGCTTTTGCAAAATGGTTTTATGTTGTAATATGTGATTGCTATGGATTCATGCACTATTGTATTTTGATGATATATATATATATGTGTGTGTGTGTGTGTGTGTGTTGTGCATGATGAACGATATTCTTTATAATGACTGTAACCGTGTGTGTGCATGATGTGGGGGAAATGCACATGCCGGTGATGATGGTGGCGTGAAAGATAGATGATGATCGTGCCCGTGTGCACGATGTGGGGGGATGTATACGATGGCACTGATTGGGCACGATGTGGGGGGATGCACAAGATGGTGCCGGCTATGTGCATGATATGGGGGGATGTACATAAGCCGGGAGTGATTATGATGATGTTGATGTTTATCTATGTAATTATGCATATCTAGACTTATGAAATGAAAAATTATGAACGTAATATATGATTGACATATATGAGAAATTTGATACATTGCACTTTGGGAAATTTCATGTGCTGTATGTTGATTTTATTGGTTTAGCAGGATGGCCTTTTTGTTGAGTGAGGGGAAACTTTTCTCTTGGTGGCCTATATCTCACTACAGCGAGAATCATTTTTGCTACAGCGAGAAACTCTCGGGTTGTGAGAGTTTTCCCAGATTTGGATCTCGCTGCAACGAGAATGAATTTCGCTGCAGTGAGAAACTCTCTATTTGTCCAACCAAATTTCGCTACAGCGAGAAAGAAATTTACTGCAGTGAGAAACCTTCTATCCATTTTGCTATCTTGCAGGTTTTTGTCATATTTTTCCATTTCATTTATACCCTAGTGGAGTATGGACTTTCAACATGTTTGGGGATTATCTAACTAAGTTTGAAATGAGGAAATTTTGAGATAAACCCTCAATTGGTTGAGAAGCCTTAGTTTGACTAATAACTTAAATCCCAACATCGCTGCATTTGACAATAACTTATACAACTTAGTTCGGCTAATAACTTAAATCCCAACGTTGCTGCATTTGACAATAACTTATATAACTTAGTTCGGCTAATAATATATATAACTAAGATTTGTTGTCGCATTTGACTTGCTTGTGCATCATTGAAGCCTTCATTTTACAAGTTATTCGTTATGTATGGGTTCCTCATGACCAAGTGATTAATATTTAAAGGTATAATAAGGGGTTTTCAATATGAATGAAATTAAATTGCATTGTTTTAAAACAAGTGCATCATGATTATTAATTCTCCCTTATGGTTGCTTGTTCCCTTCCTTGTTCACTCACTAGGTTTATACTCATCATTTTCAACTACATGCTTTAAGATCACGAGGCAGCCGGTAACTAGGACTAGATGTCCTTGTAGACTTATATCCATCTTTGGTAGATGTCTCGGCATTCAGTAGTTGTACATTCATTCGAGTCCCTCCACTGGAAGTCGAGTATTATTTTGTTGTGTATAGACGAACCTAATGTAAATTGTTAAGATATATGTTGTAGACAATGTATATACACTTGTTTGGTATGCCAGTATGAGATGGCAAATGTTAAATATTATTTTGGTTCTAAGTTGTGAAATATGACTTAGTAGTTTATGATGGGATGATGAACATGTCAGATTAACAGGCTTGGTTGGGCTTAGTGGACTACATTCATTGGGCCTATGCGCCGGTCATGGCCCAGAAATTGGATCGTGACAAAGGTATCCCTGATAACTGAGTATGAGAATAATTTTTGGCATGAGCCAAGTTTTAAGAAATTCTTAAGCCATGTTCATTACTCGATTTAAATGAATTGATTTTATTTGGTTGAAATGAGTTGAAAGGTGATAAATTATTGTATGATGATTTATTTTATCTGTCTCCATTTACTCAACTTTAGATATTTTAGATGGTATTTGTTTACTCACTGGGATTATATAATCTCACCACCCTATTTTCCAACCCTTTTAGGCTCAGGATAGTCTGTAAATAACTCATTTCGTTGAGGCCTACAGTTGGACTTGCATCCTTAAAAACTGTAGGTTTACCGCTTTTGATACTTTTGGTCGTTCGTGGGCCCACGTGTCACTGTAAATTAAATCTTATGCTTTGGTAATCTATATTACAGTATGAATGAATTTATTTAGTTTTTATGCTACGAAAATTATTTACCAGTAACTCTATAAATATTGTTTTATAAGAAAATAGAATGTTTTATTGAATATTTTATTATATTNAAACTTATTTTTGATTATGAAATATGTGTTTTCCACTTGCATACTACATTTTTAGCTGGTTTCGAGATTTTTTAAGACAAATTACCAAAATGCCCATGTGAGACAGAAATTATTTTTTTTATTGATTTAAGTTGGAAATAACTTAAAATCTTTTAGAACATGATTTTTGGCAACGGTTACTCATAGGGGAAATGAGAAACTAATATTAAAGCCTTGCGGAGTTTCGGTTGACATTCCGAGTAATGAGTGTCGATCGGGATACCGCGGCGGTTGTCACCGGCTCGAGGGGAGTATCGGGTCGTGACATATTGTATATAGGTAGTGAGCCCTCTAACAAGGGTAAAGACGTTGTGTCAAAGGACTGAGAATAGGAGTATTTCAAACTCCTGATATAGTGAGTACCCTTATTATCATCTTAATTATCTAAAGTAGTTTTTATCCGATTTTGAGATTTTATGGAAAATGAGTTTAAATGGTAAATCTTTATGTTTTATAAGCAAAATGTGATTAAATGAAATGATTTTATAATATTGTCTTAAAATTGAATTATGGCTTGGAAAATGGAGTAATTGGAGACTGTTTGTTGTGTTATAAATCATGGTTTGAATTGAATGGCTTATGATAATGTGGGCAAGAGTGGCTGGATTGGTAATTGTGCTAAACATATATAAACTGTTGTTTTGCCTTGACATGCTGTGTTGTAAAATAATTGTCACGTCATGCTGTTGAATTTTATTGAATTAGTGGGATATAGATTGGTCACTATAGTGGCGGGTTCTGTGGACTAGCCTATTAGAGGGGCACGAAATCTCGTTATATTCATACCTCGATTGGGGAGGCATGTAGGGTAACTCCCAAGGTAAAACTTTAGAGTTCACTTCATGTCAAACCACCACGTGAGGGTGAACTTGGCCAACGCCAAGGAACGGCTATGTTTCAAAATAAAAACATGATTTATGCGTACATGACTTTTTAACAGCCTTGGCGGACTCGGTTGGGATAGCCCTAGGCCAAGGTATCCTTGACAACTGAGTATGAGAATAATTTTGGCACGAACCAAGCTTTAATAAATTCATAAGCCATGTTGATTACTCGATTTAAATGAATTGATTCTATTTAGTTGAAATGAGTTTGAAACGTTATGAATTATAGTACGATGAACTAATTTAAGTTGTCTCCATTTACTCAGTTTTCGATATTTTAGATGGTATTTGTTTACTCACTGGGATTATATAATCTCATCACCTTCCTTTCCACCCATTTCAGGCTCAGGATAGTCAGTAGACAGCTCATTTCGTTGAGGGCTACAGTTGGACTCGCATCCTCAAAAATTGTAGGTTTAACGCTTTTGATACTTTTGATCGTTCATGGGCCCACATGTCACTGTAAATTAAATCTTATGCTTTGGTTATCTGTATTACAATATGTATGAATTTATTTAGCTTTTACACTACAAAAATTATTTACCGGTAACTCTATAAATATTGTTTTATAAGAAAATAGAATATTTTTATTATATTCAAATAGGTATAGTTTCACTTTAAAGGAATGTTTTAGACATCTAAACTTATATTTGATTATGAAATATGTGTTTTCCACTCGCATACTACATTTTTAGCTGGTTTTGAGATTTTTGAGAAAAAATAACCAAAATGCCCTTGTGAAAAAAAAAATTATTTTTCTATTGTTTTGATTTGGAAATAGTTTATAATCTCTCAAAACATGACACTTAACAATTGTTGCTCATAGGGAAGGTGCGAAAACTGATATTAAAGCCTTGCAAGGTTTCGGTTGGCATTCCGAGCAATGAATGTCTATCGGAACGTCGCGACAGTTGTCACGAGCTCGAGGGGAGTATCGGGTTGTGACACAAAAAGACCAAAATTCTGGCTGAATCTTATTTTTTGTCAAACGAAGAAAACTATTTTTGTTTTCTTATTTTATGTAACGACTGAGAAGTGGTTGGAGGCTTAAAGTTTTAGTTTGCTAATATAATATATTTATATAGCCAAACTAAGTTTTAACCCTAAATACTACAGTTGTATTTTAATTTAATTGAGTCTTTGAAAACTTAATTAATTTCTCACTTTATTTTTGTCTCTTTCAATTAAGTCCAACTTAATTAATTATCCTTATTTAATCCCAATCATGTCACTTAATGTGTGTGACCCATTAGGCTTCTAACACATTGGCAATAAATATAAATCCTAATCAAATATCAATTTGATAATTAATTTATATTTATAGATCATGAGTGGTATATAGCAATACATCATTACCACTAAAATGTTAAAGAGTCAATTAAAGAATTTGACAAAGCCCTTCAGTGATAAGCCTCTTAGTGCAATACAATCATTTCATCAAATATCACAGATATGTCATTAAGCATGGCTCGGTGTCTACTTATGACATTCTATATTAGTTCTCATAATTCATGACTAACCTTATGAATTTAGAAAACTAACTTTCCTCAAATTCATCATGCTTTCGCCAAAGACTTTATATAAGTTAATCAAAAATTGAAAACAAGTGAGATACATCCTCTCATATCACGTGAGGTGATGAATCCTTTCTTGACTACTCATTCACCTTCGTATGCTTCATGACATACCCTAAAACACTCTGTTTAGGCATCTGGTCATCTCTAGACCCGTAGGGGTGAAATCAAAGTATGTTATTCCCCATACAAGATGACCTGGTGTCTCAAGTCCAAGGACTAGTTGCACGACTATCACATGTGAACATTTTCCATAGACACTTGAGTAAAATACCAAATAGAGTTCTCATAGCGAGTCATGCTCAGTGAACTTGTTCTTTAACAAGCACTTACATGTTATCCTCAAGTATCCCATATATTTCAATCTATGAGATCGATTGCTTACTTTCCAAGTAAGGAGGCTTAACATGTACTAGTCTTGGAGCATTGTCAATGCCCTATCTTGACAATACAATGACCACGAACTATTTTAGGAACATGGCTTTGATACATAGTGATCTCATAATTGTAACAACTTTACAATTCTCTTGCAAGGCCTTTATGTTCCATGGGCTTCATCCAATCAATACTTAATAACTCCTTATTATTGCACTAACATGAAGGAAAACCTCTATCACATATATTTATGCGATTAAGTATGCATTAGATGACAATATATATATTTCAAATTTGAAAGGAACATCTTTCTCTAAAAGATTGTAGAGTGGTTTCAAAATTTTGGAGAAATTCTTGATGAATCACTTATAAAACCCACAATGTCCCAAGAAACTCCTAATACCTTTCATTGATGTTGGTGGTGGGAACTTCTCAGTTGTCACTATCTTAGCTTTTTCCACTTATAAACCTTTGTTAGAAACTTTATGTCCAAGAACAATGCCTTTTTGCACCATGAAGTGGCATTTTTCCTAATTCAACACTAAATTTATTTCTTCACATCTCTTGAGGACTCTAGCAAGATTAAAAAGACAATCATCAAAATTATCACCAAACACAGAAAAATCATCCATAATATCTCAAGCCATTGTTCTTGCATATCAAAAAAGATTGCCATCATGCATTGATAATTCTATTTTATACAATTATTTTATTCCTATTTTGTTATTAAACGTTAGCTAAGTCCTCAATTTTCAATTATAATTTATTTATTTTTTGTTTTTTTTATAATTAGTTTATTTTTAAGTGAGTTATTTTAATTTTGTATTAATATTTTTAATTTGGTTATTATTTATTAGTTTTTCTTTTTTTTTTGTAGGAACTAAAAAAAATTGGGCTTAATTTTGGAAAGTGAGATGTTGAAAGACCCGAAAGTCTGCTTGCATATGCTTCAATATTTTGGATATAACTTGAGTTACAGAGCTTTAAATGATACAACTCGTAAACCATTGGAAAGCTAAGAGACAGTGCTACAACTCTCATGAAGATCATTTTTCCCAGTTCTACCTTGAAGATAGAGAAAATCGCTTCAGAAAATGGCTAGACGTACTGTGCCGGGAATAGAAATTTGTAAAGACTGACAATTGATTTTTTGGGCCTCTCATTACACTTTTAAGATCAATTAAACCCTAGGTCAACTTAAGGAACTTTAGGTTAAGTTATTAGTATAAATAGGATATGTTTAACAACATTAGAGAGACAACTTTTGGGGGATTCAAGAAGCTAGGAGTTAAGGCTGAAACTTGGAGATCAAGGTGGCAAATATTGTTTTGTTTTCTTCATTGGCTTTTATTTTTCTTGTTACTCTCAATGGTTGAATTTACTATAATGTTATTTGTTTTTGCAATTATGAGTAGCTAATTTTCTTTTTCTAGGATTGCAATTGAACTCACATAAAATCGAAATTTTTAATCTCTTTTTTGCTTATTTTTAATGGGATTAGAATTGTTTATTCCAATTTGTTCTTAATGCTTTTCATTGCCTGGCCACCAATTAAATTGATTTAGGAACCTAAAAAAACTTGGGAAAGGGAGTTTAGAGTAGACTAAAATTAGGATAGCATATGATCATATTAATTGATTTGCATATAGGATAGGGATATACCTATAGGCCATATGTAGCCAGATTAAAGCCTAAACTTAATAAGTCTGTTTTAATTTCAATTCACATAGTATTACTTCAAATTTTATTTTTTCTTGTTTCAATATTAGATTTTGTTTGTTTGCAGATATCTTTGGTTATTGCATGCAAAGAAGAAACAACTTGAATCTTGTTCCTTTTGATAAGGAGATAGAAAGAACTTTCAGAAAACGTCGAAGGGAAAATTTTGCAAGTTGCAGCTTTAAATCAGACAATGGCTGAGGATGACAATAACAATGGTAATAATGCCATTAATTTAATTTCCGAAGCAAATAGAGCACTGCGAGATTATGTTGTTCCTCTTTTGCAAGGTTTGCACCAAAGCATTAGGAGACCTTCCATCAATGCAAACAATTTCAAAATTAAACCAGCTTACATTCAGATGATCCAGTCTTCAGTCCAATTTGGTGGGTTACCTAGTGATGATCCTAATTCTCATTTGGTTAATTTCCTAGAGATTTGCAATACCTTTAAATACAATGGAGTAACTGATTATGCTATTAGATTGAGACTATTTTCGTTTCTCTTAGAGATAAAGCAAAGAGCTAGCTTAATTCACTGCCCAATGGATCTATCACTACATGCGAAGACTTGGCACAAAAGTTTCTAGAAAAAAAATTTTTGCCTGCCAAGACTGCAAAGATGAGGAATGATATCACCTCATTCACACAATTTGATGGTGAATCCTTGTATGAAGCTTGGGAAAGGTTTAAAGAACTACTAAGAAGATGTCAACATCATGGGATTCCTGATTGGTTGCAAGTTCAGACATACTACAATGGGTTGGTTAGGTCAATAAAAACCACAATTGATGCTGCTGCTGGTGGGGCATTAATAAGTAAGAATGCTGCAGATGCTTATAATTTGTTAGAAAAGATAGCTTCAAATAATTATCAATGGCCTTCAGAAAGGTCGGGTCCAAGAAAAGCTGTTAGAGCCTATGAAATTGATGTACTTGGTACCTTAAATGCTAAAGTAGCTACAGAAGTGGCTGCACTATCTAAGAAGTTTGACACACTGGGAGTTCATGTCGTTAAAAATTCATTTGTAGTCTGTGAGCTGTGTGGAGATAGTCATTCAAGTGATCAATGTTCATACAATTTTGCATCAGTCCAATTTGTGTGGAACTTCAATAGGCAGCAGAATAACCCTTATTTTAATTCATACAATCCTGGTTAGAGAAATGACCCAAACTTTTCATGGAACAATATTGCAGGGCCTTCTAATCCAAAACCCAACGTGCCTCCTAGTTTTCAACAACAATCTAGACCACCAATTCCTAAAAAGAAGTCTCAAGTGGAAGAACTTATCTTGCAATATATGTCCAAGACTAATGCCATAATTCAGAGCTATGGAGCGTCCTTGAGAAATCTTGAGACCCAAGTGGGACAACTTGCAAACTCCATCAACAGTAGACCCCAAGGTGCCTTACCAAGTGATACACAAGTCAATCCTAAAGGTAAGTAACATTGTAATGCAATTACCCTTAGGAGTGGCAAAGAAATTGAAGGGGTAATGGAAAATCAATTGAATCTTCAACGGAGCATGTAGATGATGACAAGGCAATTGTTGAGAAAGAAGTTGAAGTGGAAAAGACAGATAATGGGCAAGCTTAAAATCAAGGGAATTCTAAAGCAAATTATCCTCCACCACCATTCCCACAAAGGTAGAAAAAGCAAAAGCTTGATAAACAGTTTGAGAAATTTCTCAATGTCTTTAAGAAGCTCCACATAAATATCTCTTTTGTTGAAGCTTTGGAAAACATGCCAAGTTATGTTAAATTCTTGAAAGACATCTTAACCAAGAAGAGGAAACTAGAAGATTTTGAAATAGTGGCATTTACTGAGGAGTGTAGCGTAATAATTCAAAACAAGCTTCCACCAAAACTTAAAGATCTAGGGAGTTTTTCTATCCTTTGTACTATTGGTAGATTTAAATTTACTAAAGTTTTATGTGATTTGGGTGCAGGTGTTTCAATCATACCTTTGTTAATTGTTGAGAAACTTGGACTTAACGAGATACAACCTACCACAGTTTCTTGGCAATTTGCAGATAGAATAATCAGGTACCCTGTTGGGATTAGTAAGGATGTATTGGTTAAAGTTGGGCATCTCTACATTCCAGTGGACTTCATTGTGCTTGAGATGGAAGAAGATCTAGAAATTCTTTTAATCTTGGGACGACCATTCTTGGCTATTGCAGGCACAACCATTGATGTGAAGGAAGGCAAGATAACTTTTAAAGTTGGAGAAGAGGTAGTTGAGTTTAATATTTTCAATGCAAATAAACATCCTAGCTCTACAAAATTGTTGCTATAGAGTGGAGTTAATTGATGAAGGCAAAGGTGAACCTATTTCTCCACTTACAAGTGAGCAAGCATCAATCTTTGAGAGTAAGCTAGCACCTCCACCTATGAAACCGAAGCAGTCACCAACG
This sequence comes from Theobroma cacao, assembly GCF_000208745.1. Lineage (NCBI taxonomy): Eukaryota > Viridiplantae > Streptophyta > Magnoliopsida > Malvales > Malvaceae > Theobroma > Theobroma cacao. Next base: position 9,262,789 of record NC_030855.1, read on the forward strand.
GGGCATCCTCCACCACCATCTAATTGTCCTTTCAAGATTGGACAACAAGTAATGATGCTTTCTCGATCATACTTCAAGCTTTTTCCATGGAAACACAAAGAAAGATGGTGGGGTCCTTTCAAAGTAGTAAAGGCTTATCCTTGTGGAATAATTGAGTTTTATAGTAAGGATACGAGAACAATCATGGTTAATGGGATGAGCCTCAAACCATATTTTGAGGATGAAGAATTGAAAAAGGGGGTGCTATAGTCAAGTTAGTGACTATAAACGAGCGCTTCTTGGGAAGCAACCCAAGCTCCTCAACCTTAATAATTTTCGTCTTTTATTTAAGTTTTGTTAGTATCAATTTATTTCTTATGATCTAATTCTTTTTTTATGTTTCCTTTTGCAGGTAATTAGTTTAAAAAAATTCAAAATAAATCAAAATAAATAAATAAATAAAAGGTCAGAGTTGTGGGCTTCAAATTGATAGCCACGACCTTGATTGAGGTAAAAAAAAAAAGCTAAAACAGAATGTTTCAGTGCCGTAGCCTCAAAGAGAGTGTCACAGTGCTGAATGAAGCGGACCAGGCAGATGGTTGAGCCCCTTGGCCCTCAAGAACACTCTTATTTTTTTTTTCTTCTTTTTCTTTCACTCTTCTTCTTCTTCGGTCGCCATCCCCACTCCCATTCTTCCTCCTCCTATAAATCTCTTGCCTTCCTCTGTTTTCTCTTTTGTACTCTAACTTTTTGTATATTCTTTCTACTTGGATTTTTTTATTTTCCCTTTGAAATCCTGCACTCCTAAGGTAAGTACTCTTCCAAACATTGGGTTGTCAATTACTTTGTGTAGAGAAAGGATGAGGTTAGTGTTCATAATAAATTTTATAATCTTTGCTACTTGAATGATTCCATTGTGCATGTTTGTTAATGGATTTTTCATACTTCCTCAGGATTAATGCTTAGAGTGCTGAAAATTTTAAAGATTAGTGCCAATTTCTTGTTACCCATATTATGGATTTATGGACTTTTTGTTTGCTGCATATATAATTGATGAATGCTTTGTTGCTTAGAGTAGATGATGGGTGGTGACGATATGGAGGACATGTAGACTGCAGCTTTAGAGTTAGGGGAGTATTCTTGTCCTTTTTCTTTTATTTTCTTTTATCACATTGAGGACAATGTTTATTCTAAGTTTAGGGGAGTGGTTTAGAATTTTGTTAGTTAATTTTTTTAGTTAGCTTTATTTTAAGATATATCTTGCATATTTATTTATGCATTGCATGTTGTATTGTGTTTCAAAAAAAATTGAGATAGTTTGTAAAACCCGACCCTATAAATACATGTCATGACATACATACATTGAGTAGCATGTTATTACGCTAGAAAAGCACCGAAGAATATACGAAACCCGATATTGTACCTAACAGTACACTTAAATTTATTTAACCTCGAACTAGTTCAAATAGGAATTGTACGATGAAATTTAATATTTTATAGTCCAGGAATGACTAAAAATGATTGTTCGGAGTTCGAGGGTTCATTTAGGGTAAAATTAGAAATTTTGATATTCAAGGGCAAAATCGTCATTTTGCCACCTAAGATAATAATTTGATAATGGAGCGAAAATTTTGACCCAGATTAACTATTTGGAGTATAATTTAATGATAGGAAGTGAAAAAGTTTAATTTTGGTGATTTTTGGAGTGTAGGGGCAAAATCGTAATTTTGCCACCCACGGACAAATTTTGAAATTTTGAGAGAATTTAGATCAAATTTGACAAATTGGAGAATGGTATGAGTATAAGGGATGAAAAATATGTCTATGGGCAAATTTTCAATTTTTGGGGCAAAAATGTAATTTTTGACTTTTACGGGGGCAAAAGTGTAAATTTCAAAAATTACTCCACCGAGACTTTGGATGAGTCTGAGAATTTTATCTAAGCTATGAATATATGAGACAAGTGTATGGTGAAAATTTGGAAACAAATGGATGAAATTTTAAAAATGGGCCAATGGGAAAGTGACATGTGGCATTTTTTAATGATATAATATTATTTTAATGAAAAGTCAGCCCATTTAAACCCAAATTTTAAGTGCTGGCCGGCCATAAGGAAGAACAAGAGAGGAAATAGAGAGGAAAGGAAGAAAAAAAGAAAAACCAAAGAGAAACAAGAAAATTCAAAGGGAAATTCGCGGTTTTCGACCGTTTACGCGTCTAACGGTAAGATTTTTCGATTTTAGCTTGATTTCTACCTTTCCTATGCCTTTATTTCCATTTAGCATGCTTGAGGAGAGAGATCAAAAAGTGATATCAAGGGCTGGACGAAATTCTAGGGGAGAGAAATTGAAATTTTTAGGTTTTGATTTTTAGTTAAATTGATAGTTTTAGTTAGTTAAATGTGTTTAGAAATTAAATTGGGCAAGAAATCATTAAATTTTCACAATACCCACTCTTGGCTGGATGCTCAATGCTGTACAATGATGATGAATTGATTTTATTCTAAGGGAAATGAAGAGAAAATGATGAAAAACGATTAAACGTGATAGAAAAACAAAGTAGAAAATTAACCGAGTTAATGTCCCATTTTTGGCCGAATTTTCCAAGGAAGGGAGTGAGCTGATTTTGTTGTTTTTAGAAGGTTATTGGCTGATATTTAATGGTTAGAAATGTTGGAGAGAGAATGGGATGATTTAGAGCTAAAATGGAGCGCGTTAGCAATTTATCGGGCAAAGTGCCAAAAATAGGTTAATACCGCGTTTAAGCCGTTTTAGGCTATTGCATTTCATACCATGCATTAGTATAGGATTTAAGTTAATTATATAGTGATTTAGCATCAATGTGATGAATTGTGTAAATTTTTGTAATGTGTCTAGGAGGAGAGCCTTCCGGAAAAGGCAAAGAAGTCGTACCCGACGAGTAGTGATCGGGGCGCTTAGAAAGCTTTTAGTTTGTACAAACGGTGAGTAAACTTATTATTATTGTAAATTATCTAGAGTTTATTTTAAATGCCCTTTATGTATTTTATGAAATGAGAACGAGATTAAAACGGGATTTTTGATGTTTTAGGAATAAATGTGACAAATAAAAATATATTGTATTGATTATGAAATTGAGTAATTGGAGGCTACAAATTGACTTGAAAAATATATATTTTCCTAGGAATGGCTTATGAGAAATGAGTATATGTGGCTATATTTTGTGAATGCATTGGGAAATTTATGTAAGTTGTTTTACTATGCAGGCTGGATAAATAAATAAAAGCCACGTTATACTGTCGAAATTTTATTAAAATTGGTGGGTTAGTCACTGCAGTGACGGGTTTCCGTGGACTGCCTATTAGAGGGGCACGGTAAACCCAGTTATATAGTTACTCCGGTTGTAGAGGCGAGGAGGGTAACTCCTGGGGTAGTATTAGAGCTCACTTCACGTCGAACCCCCACGTGAATGTGTAACTCGGCCAACGCCAAGGAACGGCTGGTTTTAAAAATAAAAATGTGTTTCACGTGTGAATATTTTAACACCCTTGGCGGACTCGGTTAGATGCCTCGGCCAAGGTATCCCCGAGGATTAGTTTTGGCTTGAGCCTTGTTTTAATAAAAGACATAAGCCTTAACAACTGTTTTGGTAAATTACAAATATTTTATGGTTTAAGAAATAAATTGAAAACATTATGAAATGGGTTGAAATTTGTTGTTTAAACTTGCCTCCATTTTACTCGCCTTTAGATATTTATGATAATGTCTGTTTACTCATTGGGATTGCAAAATCTCACCCAACTCCTTTCCACCCATTTCAGGTTCAGTATAGACTGTAGATAGCTGATCTCATCGAGGACTACCATTGGATCTGCATTTTCCAAACCGTAGGTTCACAGTCCTCTTTACTTTTGTTTATTCGGGGGCCCTCTTGTTATTGTAAATTAAATTAAATATTTTGGCTTACTGTATTTCAGTATGTATAAATTTATTTAGCTTTTACGCTATAAAAATTATTCACGTATAACTCTATAAATATTGTTTTATAAGAAAATAGAATATTTTCCTTAATATTTCTTTTATTTTCTTATTATATTCAAATAACCGTAATTTCGTTTTAAATGAAGATTTTAGACTTTTAAACTCATTTTGAATATGAATTATGTGTTTTGTACTTGTATATTACGTTTTAGCCAGTTTCGAAATTTTTGAGAAAAAAATGACCAAAATACCCCTGTGTGGCGAAAATTTTATTTTGATTGTTTTTGATCTAAAATAGTATATATTCTCTAAAAACTCGATATTTAACAATGATTGCTCACAGGAAAGGAAAGAAACTGATATGTAAGCCTTGCGGGGTTCCGGTTGGCATTCCGGATAATGAGTGTCAATCGGGACGTCGCGGCGATTGTCATGGGCCTGAGGGAGGTTCCGGGTCGTGACAATTCTATTGGTATCAGAGCTTTTGGTTTTAAAGATAAGAGTTTTTGGTTTTAAAGTGGTTTTAAAAAATTACAATATCAGTGTGGCCCCGGATTAAGTTAAGTTAGGTTGAATAGAATGCATGCATTTTCATATAGAGCCTAAGGTTCCCTAAGCTTGCTCGTTTTCTCTTATAGATTATTATGCCTCCTCGACGCGGACGCCCACCTCTCACTAGATCGGTTGGGAGGGGAAAAGGTCGTTCCCAACGTCGTCAGCTAGATGCAGTAGGGGAAGAATCGGCTGCGTCTACCATTCGGGCAGCACCTACTGCTGAGCAGGCCGATAGTCCTCCACATCCTCCACCTCCTCCGCCACCTACGGGTATTCCCACCATGCCTACTGAGGCAGCACAGGCATTGGCAGCTTTCTTTACCGCAATGGCTGGTGGAGCTCCGACTGGTCAAGTTCCACCTATAGTACCACCAGTTACTCCTTTAGTTCCACCACCGGTACAAGATGTATCCATTTCCAAGAAGCTAAAGGAGGCTAGACAGCTCGGTTGTGTGTCTTTCACGGGTGAGTTGGATGCCACTGTGGCAAAGGACTGGATTAATCAGGTTTCAGAGACTCTCTCTGATATGAGATTAGACGACGACATGAAGCTGATGGTGGCTACGAGATTATTAGAGAAGAGGGCTCGTACTTGGTGGAATTCGGTGAAGTCCCGTTCCGCTACTCCTCAGACATGGTCTGATTTTCTCAGGGAATTCGATGGTCAGTATTTCACTTATTTCCATCAGAAAGAAAAGAAGAGAGAATTTCTGAGTTTGAAACAGGGAAATCTAACTGTAGAGGAGTACGAGACTCGTTTTAACGAGTTGATGTTATATGTGCCGGATCTGGTGAAATCTGAGCAGGATCAGGCCAGTTATTTCGAGGAAGGGCTCCGTAATGAGATTAGAGAGCGGATGACAGTGACTGGTAGGGAGCCGCATAAGGAGGTGGTACAGATGGCTTTACGAGCTGAGAAGCTCGCGACTGAGAATAGGAGGATTCGGACTGAGTTTGCAAAAAGGAGGAATCCTGGTATGTCTTCTAGTCAGCCAGTAAAAAGAGGCAAGGACTCAGCGATTTCAGGGAGTACTACTTCTGTTTCCGTGACATCTCCTCGACCTCCATTTCCACCATCACAACAGAGACCTTCGAGGTTTAGCAGATCTGCTATGACTGGTTCTGGGAAGAGTTTCGGAGGTTCTGACAGATGCAGAAATTGTGGGAATTATCATAGTGGGCTATGTAGAGAGCCAACAAGATGTTTCCAATGTGGACAGACGGGTCATATTAGGAGTAATTGCCCACGGTTAGGACGAGCCACGGTAGTTGCATCATCTTCACCAGCTCGCACTGATATACAGAGGAGAGATTCTTCTGGGTTGCCACCGAGACAGGGAGTGGCCATACGGTCCGGTGTGGAGAGTAATACCCCGGCACATCCACCTTCGAGACCACAGACTCGTACCTCGACAAGAGTTTTCGCTGTGACGGAAGATGAGGCACAGGTCCGACCTGGAGCAGTGACAGGTACTATGTCTTTATTTGATAAAGATGCTTATGTTTTGATAGATTCTGGCTCAGATAGGTCTTATGTGAGCACCACATTTGCATCAATTGCTGATAGAAACTTGTCACCATTAGAGGAAGAAATTGTAATTCACACCCCTTTAGGAGAAAAGCTAGTTAGAAACAGTTGTTATAGAGACTGTGGGGTAAGGGTAGGCGAGGAAGAATTTAGGGGTGACTTAATTCCTCTAGAGATCCTGGATTTTGATCTAATATTGGGTATGGACTGGTTAACTGCACATCGGGCGAACGTGGATTGTTTCCGAAAGGAAGTTGTTCTTCGAAATTCGGAGGGAGCAGAGATTGTGTTTGTAGGGAAACGCCGAGTATTACCGTCCTGTGTAATCTCGGCCATCAAAGCTTCAAAATTAGTGCAGAAAGGGTATCCGACTTATTTGGCATACGTAATTGATACTTCAAAGGGGGAACCTAAGTTAGAGGATGTCCCGATAGTAAGTGAGTTTCCTGATGTATTTCCTGATGATTTACCGGGACTGCCTCCTGATCGAGAGCTTGAGTTCCCTATTGATTTACTTCCGGGTACCGCACCTATTTCTATCCCTCCATATAGAATGGCTCCGGCAGAGTTGAAGGAGTTGAAAGTACAATTGCAAGAGTTGGTGGACAAGGGTTTTATACGCCCTAGTATATCTCCATGGGGAGCACCGGTTTTATTTGTGAAAAAGAAAGACGGTACACTTCGGTTATGTATCGATTACCGACAGCTTAACAGAATGACCATTAAGAACAAGTATCCGTTACCGAGGATTGATGATCTTTTCGATCAATTACAGGGAGCTACAGTGTTTTCCAAGGTTGATCTAAGGTCTGGGTATCATCAGTTGAGGATTAAAGAACAGGATGTACCCAAGACAGCGTTCAGGACTCGGTACGGTCATTATGAGTTCTTGGTCATGCCTTTCGGGTTAACTAACGCACCGGCAGCTTTTATGGATCTCATGAATAGGGTGTTCCACCCTTACTTGGACAAGTTTGTTATTGTGTTCATTGATGACATACTGGTTTACTCGAGAGATAATGATGAGCACGCTGCCCACTTGCGTATAGTATTACAAACTTTGAGGGAAAGACAGTTGTATGCAAAGTTTTCGAAGTGTGAGTTTTGGTTACAGGAAGTGGTATTCTTGGGACACGTAGTATCGAGAACTGGAATATATGTTGATCCTAAGAAAGTAGAGGCAATTTTACAATGGGAGCAACCTAAGACAGTGACGGAGATTCGTAGTTTCCTCGGATTAGCCGGTTATTATCGGAGGTTTGTTCAGGGGTTTTCCTTAATAGCAGCTCCTTTGACCCGTCTAACTCGTAAGGGAGTTAAGTTTGTGTGGGATGATGTTTGTGAGAATCGATTTCAGGAGCTAAAGAACCGGTTAACCTCCGCTCCCGTTTTAACACTTCCTGTTAATGGTAAGGGATTTGTAGTATATAGTGATGCCTCAAAGTTGGGGTTGGGGTGCGTATTGATGCAGGATGAAAAAGTTGTGGCTTATGCTTCTAGACAGCTAAAGAGGCATGAAGCAAATTACCCTACCCATGATTTAGAGTTAGCAGCAGTGGTGTTTGCTTTAAAAATCTGGAGGCATTACTTGTATGGTGAGCATTGTCGGATATTTACGGATCACAAGAGTTTAAAATATTTGCTCACCCAAAAGGAGCTTAATTTGAGGCAAAGGCGATGGTTGGAGTTGATAAAAGATTATGACTTGGTGATAGACTATCATCCGGGAAAGGCGAACGTTGTAGCTGATGCCTTAAGTCGTAAGTCTTCATCGTCTTTAGCAGCACTTCAGAGTTGTTATTTTCCAGCATTAATAGAGATGAAATCTCTTGGGGTCCAGTTGAGAAATGGTGAGGATGGATCCTTATTGGCAAACTTCATTGTGCGACCTTCGTTACTTAATCAGATCAAGGACATTCAGAGGTCTGATGATGAGTTAAGAAAAGAAATTCAAAAACTGACCGATGGGGGAGTTAGTGAGTTCAGATTTGGAGAGGATAACGTCTTGATGTTTAAAGATCGAGTTTGTGTTCCTGAGGGAAACCAGTTGAGACAGGCGATCATGGAAGAAGCCCATTCATCTGCCTATGCATTACATCCCGGAAGCACCAAGATGTATAGGACTATCAGGGAGAATTATTGGTGGCCGGGTATGAAGCGAGACGTAGCAGAATTCGTAGCAAAGTGTCTCGTATGTCAGCAAGTTAAGGCGGAGCATCAGAGGCCAGCAGGTACACTTCAGTCTTTACCTGTTCCCGAGTGGAAATGGGAGCATGTAACTATGGATTTTGTTTTGGGATTGCCGCGGACACAGAGGGGAAAGGATGCGATCTGGGTGATCGTAGATCGGTTGACTAAGTCCGCTCACTTTTTAGCTGTCCATAGTACATACTCTATTGAGAAGCTGGCTCAGCTCTATATAGATGAGATTGTGAGGCTACATGGAGTTCCCGTTTCTATAGTGTCAGACCGAGATCCTCGATTCACTTCTCGATTCTGGCCAAAATTTCAAGAAGCTCTCGGAACCAAATTGAAATTTAGCACTGCTTTTCACCCACAGACGGATGGTCAGTCAGAGAGGACTATCCAGACCTTGGAGGATATGTTACGGGCTTGTGTCATTGACTTTATTGGGAGTTGGGACAGACATTTGCCATTGGTGGAATTTGCTTACAACAATAGCTTTCAGTCTAGCATTGGTATGGCACCGTACGAAGCTTTATATGGAAGAAAATGTCGTACTCCACTCTGTTGGGATGAAGTAGGTGAAAGGAAGTTAGTGAGTGTGGAATTGATCGAGCTAACTAATGACAAGATCAAGGTTATACGAGAGAGGCTAAAGGTAGCCCAGGATAGGCAGAAGAGCTATGCAGATAAACGGAGAAAAGACTTGGAGTTTGAGATCGATGATAAAGTTTTTCTTAAGGTTTCTCCTTGGAAAGGTAATAATTTGAATACTTTGAAGTATTAAATCTTATTGATTATACTATCATGATAAATTATGGTGTTTTATTGGATAATGAAAGGTGTGATTCGATTTGCGAAGAGGGGAAAGCTCAACCCGAGATATATTGGACCATTCCGAATCATTGAAAGGATTGGACCAGTGGCTTATCGGTTAGAATTACCTCCGGAGTTAGATCGGATCCACAACGTTTTCCATGTCTCCATGCTTAAGAAATATGTACCAGATCCCTCTCACGTCCTCGAAGCACCTCCGATCGAGTTGCATGACGATTTGAAGTTCGAGGTACAACCTGTGAGTATCTTGGATCGAAAGGATCGAGTACTGAGAAACAAGAGTATTTCAATGGTCAAAGTGTTGTGGAAAAGTGCTCGAATGGAGGAAATGACATGGGAAGTAGAGCATCAGATGAGGAACCAATACCCGCATCTATTTGTCGAATCTGGTAAGTGAAATTTTGAGGTCAAAATTTTATTTTAAGGGGGGTAGAATTGTAAAACCCGACCCTATAAATACATGTCATGACATACATGCATTGAGTAGCATGTTATTACGCTAGAAAAGCACCTAAGAATAGACGAAACCTGATATTGTACCTAACGGTACACTTAAATTGATTTAACCTCGAACTAGTTCAAATAGGAATTGTAGGATGAAATTTAATATTTTATAGTCCAGGAATGACTAAAAATGATTGTTCGGAGTTCGAGGGTTCATTTGGGGTAAAATTAGAAATTTTGATATTCAAGGGCAAAATCGTCATTTTGCCACCTAAGATAATAATTTGATCATGGAGTGAAATTTTTGACCAAGATTAACTATTTGGAGTATAATTTAATGATAGGAAGTGAAAAAGTTTAATTCTGGTGATTTTTGGAGTGTAGGGGCAAAATCGTAATTTTGCCACCCACGGACAAAATTTGAGATTTTGAGAGAATTTAGATCAAATTTGACAAATTGGAGAATGGTATGAGTATAAGGGATGAAAAATATGTCTATGGGCAATTTTTCAATTTTTGGGGCAAAAATGTAATTTTTGACTTTTACGGGGGCAAAAGTGTAAATTTCAAAAATTACTCCACCGAGACTTTGGATGAGTCTGAGAATTTTATCTAAGCTATGAATATATGAGACAAGTGTATGGTGAAAATTTGGAAACAAATGGATGAAATTTTAAAAATGGGCCAATGGGAAAGTGACATGTGGCATTTTTTAATGATATAATATTATTTTAATGAAAAGTCAGCCCATTTAAACCCAAATTTTAAGTGCTGGCCGGCCATAAGGAAGAACAAGAGAGGAAATAGAGAGGAAAGGAAGAAAAAAAGAAAAACCAAAGAGAAACAAGAAAATTCAAAGGGAAATTCGCGGTTTTCGACCGTTTACGCGTCTAACGGTAAGATTTTTCGATTTTAGCTTGATTTCTACCTTTCCTATGCCTTTATTTCCATTTAGCATGCTTGAGGAGAGAGATCAAAAAGTGATATCAAGGGCTGGACGAAATTCTAGGGGAGAGAAATTGAAATTTTTAGGTTTTGATTTTTAGTTAAATTGATAGTTTTAGTTAGTTAAATGTGTTTAGAAATTAAATTGGGCAAGAAATCATTAAATTTTCACAATACCCACTCTTGGCTGGATGCTCAATGCTGTACAATGATGATGAATTGATTTTATTCTAAGGGAAATGAAGAGAAAATGATGAAAAACGATTAAACGTGATAGAAAAACAAAGTAGAAAATTAACCGAGTTAATGTCCCATTTTTGGCCGAATTTTCCAAGGAAGGGAGTGAGCTGATTTTGTTGTTTTTAGAAGGTTATTGGCTGATATTTAATGGTTAGAAATGTTGGAGAGAGAATGGGATGATTTAGAGCTAAAATGGAGCGCGTTAGCAATTTATCGGGCAAAGTGCCAAAAATAGGTTAATACCGCGTTTAAGCCGTTTTAGGCTATTGCATTTCATACCATGCATTAGTATAGGATTTAAGTTAATTATATAGTGATTTAGCATCAATGTGATGAATTGTGTAAATTTTTGTAATGTGTCTAGGAGGAGAGCCTTCCGGAAAAGGCAAAGAAGTCGTACCCGACGAGTAGTGATCGGGGCGCTTAGAAAGCTTTTAGTTTGTACAAACGGTGAGTAAACTTATTATTATTGTAAATTATCTAGAGTTTATTTTAAATGCCCTTTATGTATTTTATGAAATGAGAACGAGATTAAAACGGGATTTTTGATGTTTTAGGAATAAATGTGACAAATAAAAATATATTGTATTGATTATGAAATTGAGTAATTGGAGGCTACAAATTGACTTGAAAAATATATATTTTCCTAGGAATGGCTTATGAGAAATGAGTATATGTGGCTATATTTTGTGAATGCATTGGGAAATTTATGTAAGTTGTTTTACTATGCAGGCTGGATAAATAAATAAAAGCCACGTTATACTGTCGAAATTTTATTAAAATTGGTGGGTTAGTCACTGCAGTGACGGGTTTCCGTGGACTGCCTATTAGAGGGGCACGGTAAACCCAGTTATATAGTTACTCCGGTTGTAGAGGCGAGGAGGGTAACTCCCGGGGTAGTATTAGAGCTCACTTCACGTCGAACCCCCACGTGAATGTGTAACTCGGCCAACGCCAAGGAACGGCTGGTTTTAAAAATAAAAATGTGTTTCACGTGTGAATATTTTAACACCCTTGGCGGACTCGGTTAGATGCCTCGGCCAAGGTATCCCCGAGGATTAGTTTTGGCTTGAGCCTTGTTTTAATAAAAGACATAAGCCTTAACAACTGTTTTGGTAAATTACAAATATTTTATGGTTTAAGAAATAAATTGAAAACATTATGAAATGGGTTGAAATTTGTTGTTTAAACTTGCCTCCATTTTACTCGCCTTTAGATATTTATGATAATGTCTGTTTACTCATTGGGATTGCAAAATCTCACCCAACTCCTTTCCACCCATTTCAGGTTCAGTATAGACTGTAGATAGCTGATCTCATCGAGGACTACCATTGGATCTGCATTTTCCAAACCGTAGGTTCACAGTCCTCTTTACTTTTGTTTATTCGGGGGCCCTCTTGTTATTGTAAATTAAATTAAATATTTTGGCTTACTGTATTTCAGTATGTATAAATTTATTTAGCTTTTACGCTATAAAAATTATTCACGTATAACTCTATAAATATTGTTTTATAAGAAAATAGAATATTTTTCTTAATATTTCTTTTATTTTCTTATTATATTCAAATAACCGTAATTTCGTTTTAAATGAAGATTTTAGACTTTTAAACTCATTTTGAATATAATTATGTGTTTTGTACTTGTATATTACGTTTTAGCCTAGTTTCAAAATTTTTGAGAAAAAAATGACCAAAATCCCCTATGTGGCGAAAATTTTATTTTGATTGTTTTTTATCTAAAATAGTATATATTCTCTAGAAACTCGATATTTAACAATGATTGCTCACAGGAAAGGAAAGAAACTGATATGTAAGCCTTGCGGGGTTCCGGTTGGCATTCCGGATAATAAGTGTCAATCGGGACGTCGCGGAGATTGTCATGGGCCTGAGGGAGGTTCCGGGTCGTGACATAGTTGCACCTCATTCATGATTGTCCCAATCCTAGGATGATATTTTAATTATCTTTTGATTCTTAGCTTTTGGGAAACATATAGTTATGATTTAATTTTATGTGATATTCTTGTGTTTGCTTTATTTTAGAATGTGACTTCTAATAATTTGAGCACTATACTCTTTTACTTAGAATTTTTGTATGATTTAGAGAGATTTTATGTTGATGAAAAAGTATAGTGAAGTCAAGAATTCTAGAATTTGTTTGATTATCTCTCGAGGTGAAATCTTAGATAACACTTAGGATAAGAAGTGATTTAGGCCATCTTTGGACCGTTTGAGCCTTTTTGAGCCTACCTTGTTTACCTTAGTCACCCTTTTTGAGCCTAATTTACCTTTTCTTTGTAATTACACAATCATGTTAGCCTCGGCCTGTCTATGTAAATCCAGCAATTTGAACCTTTCACCCTCTAAATATTTTAATCTTTCTAAGGGATGATTTGAGCTTAAGAATAAATTGAGGTAGAAAGGTGAAAAAAAAAGTGATGGTTGTTAGGAAAATGACCCCTAGTTTATAATTGTAAAAAGAAGTTTGGGGGTTGAAAAAAAAAAGAAAAGAAAAGATATAAAGTGTGTTGTACAAAGGAAAGTTTACTTCAAGTTTGGAGGTGCTATAAAAAAAATTAAGCTCTTTATATGTCATAGATCGACTAAGTGCTTAGGGTGAATTTGAGTCTAAATATATCCTTTATCATACCTTGACCTTAGCCTTCCATTACAAGCTTGATAAAGACTTATTGATCCTTGAATAAGTGTTAATCTACATTAGTGGAAAGAGAGATGAAAAGCAAACTTATGGGATCCTAGTACTAATCTATGCTTAGATTTGGCTTAAACTAATCCGAATTGCATGATATTCTTTGTAAAAGAGCATTCACACACACACGGAAGTTCATTCGAAAAGTAAGTTTTCACTTGAATTGATGCATGAATTTAAGGATTAGCTATATGTTACCTTAAGTTGGAATTTGAGTTAATTTTTAAGGAAAAATTGGGAAATCATGATTTGGTACTTCTATCTCTTGTTCAAGATTTTTTTTAGTTTTCTTTTTGTGATTTTCTTTTGCTCGAGGACTAGCAAAATCTTAAGTTTGGGGGTGTGATAATTCTATTTTATAGAATTATTTTATTCCAATTTTGTTATTAAACGTTAGCTAAGTCCTCAATTTTCAATTATAATTTATTTATTTTTAGTTATTTTTATAATTTGTTTATTTTTAAGTGAGTAATTTTAGTGTTGTATTATTCTTTTTAATTTGGTTATTATTTATTAGTTTTTATTTTTTTTTTGTAGGAACTAAAAGAAATTGAGCTTAATTTTGGAAAGTGAAATGTTGAAAGACCCGAAAGTCTGCTTGCATATGCTTCAATGTTTGGCTATAACTTGAGCTACAAAGCTTCAAATGATGCTATTCTTGAACCTTTGGAAAGCTAAGAGACAAAGATACAATTTATTAAAATCATTTTTCCCACTTCTTCCTAGAAGATAGCAAAAATTGTGTCATAATATGGCTGAACGTGCAGTGTTGGGAATGGAAATTTGTAAAGACTGACAATTGATTTTTTGGGCCTCTCATTGCACTTTTAAGCCCAATTAAACCCTAGGTCAACTTAAGGAACTTGAGGTTAAGTTATTAGTATAAATAGGATATGTTTAACAACATTAGAGAGACAACTTTTGGGAGATTCAAGAAGCTAGGAGTTGAGGCTGAAACTTGGAGATTAAGGCGGTAAATATTGTTTTGTTTTCTTCCTTGGCTTTTATTTTTCTTGTTACTCTCAATGGTTGAATTTATTATAATGTTATTTGTGTTTGCAATTATGAGTAGCTAATTTTCTTTTTCTAGGATTGCAATTGAACTCACATGTAATCTAAAGTTTTAATCTCTTTCTTGCTTATTTTTAATGGGATTAGAATTGTTTATTCCAATTTGTTCTTAATCCTTTTAATTGCTTGGCCACCAATAAAATTGATCTTGGAACCTAAACAAACTTGGGAAGGGAATTTAGAGTAGACTAAAATGGTGATAGCATATGATCTTATTAATTGATTTGCGTATAAGATAGGGATATACCTATAGGTCATATGTAGCCAGATTAGAGCCTAAACTTAATAAGTCTGTTTTAATTTCAATTCACATAGGAATATAGTGGTTTCAATTATATACATGTACATAGTCCTCTTTCTTTCTTTGGAACCATTCCAACTAAGCTATGTTGTATACATCATAAGCATTTGTCACTTTTCATTGTACCATCTGCCCCTTTTAAATTTTGGCACTTTCTTTTTATACACATTGCATCCTATGTAATTGTATTACCAAAGAATTGTATTCACTCCTACTAACCTCCTTTTGTCTATGAGATAAATACACTTGTATATATTATTAAATCCAACCCTTTGGATCCCATATAATAGAACAAAGTGTATAACTCCAACGAAAAACATATTTAGTAGTTCATCTCATATGAATAATACATCTTCAATGTATCTTACTAAATCCATGGAGTTCTCATACATATGATTATGCATCTCTATGCAAAATCTTAAGAGTTAGATTCCAATGTAACCATGTAATAACTAAAAAACTCTCTTTTAGTGTCGTCATACTCCCACTAAATCCAAGATCCTTTGTGATAGTAATAATCAAACTCTTTTGAATTTTTAGTGATGTTACATATATACATCTCAATGTATGCGTGGAATCATATTGGTTTGGAATAATATAATTGGCTACATATAACTTGGAGAGATATGGACCAAATCATATCAGTATATGAGTTTGCTTTCTTCTTTGAACAAACATCTCTATGTTCTATTCATAAGAAAGTTCCATTTCACATGTATCTACATTCATCTTTTGAATGATTAATTAATAAGTAAGAGTAATCTTCACTAAGATCATATCATAATAAGAGTACTTCAAACTATATAGCTCGTATGATCTTATATTTGAGTTCTCTAAACATTTCAAGGTTTCAAATTTTAACAAGTTGGAATAAATCATTCAATGTTTCATACCAATACAATTATGTCTCCCAAAACAATTTTGAAATGCAAGTTCACTCACCAGTTTTTGTTGAATCTTTACTCGACTTCAACCTCCACTAATGATCCAAATGGAACTGTGGGGCCTCGTTGGGACCTATCATCACAATAACATCACAACCAACCCGATTTGCATAATTATATTTCTAAAAGCTATCCACTAAATCATATTCTACTAGTTGTTTTTAACTAGTTTCCATCTACCATCAAGTGACTATATGTTTTCACTATTCTAGTCACACTACAATGAATAACCCACCTCAACTACAAAACACTCACTGATCTAGCCACTAGCCATTCTCAACAACTTAAAAAAAATCAACTAAATTTCACTACTCACCTTGGTAGCTTTGTAATTGAATTTCTTTTCTACAAGCTTCCAAACTATCATGAAAATCTCACTTTTTCTCTCTACAACGTCTAGCTAGTGAGAGAGTGTAATAAGGAAAGGTTTTGAGGGCTTTTATGGTGAGAAAGTAGAAGAGTACAAAGAACTTTGGGCAAGGGTGCACAAAAACATGAAAAATCAGGGTTAACTCAAGGAAATATAGGGAAATTCAAGGCAAGCTTCCATGGGGGGGGGGGTGAGAGAACGTGGGAGACGAAGGAAAAGAAGAAAAAGTGCTGGAAATTTGAAGAACATCCAAGAAACTTAGATTTTTATGGCTTAAGTTTATCCATTTCTAGCAAAATTACCAAAATGCCCTTAACTATGTCATTTTATTTTTCCATTCCCTGTATACAATCTTTTTACTACTTTGACACTAAGACAAGGTCCATAAGGGTCTAGAAATGCTCGAGTTCGTGAAAACTTAAAAATTTTAACTCGAGATGCAAAATGACCTTTTTACCCTTTTTGTTTCCTTCCATTTTAATTTAGTCCTCCCAAGACTCATTTAACTCCAATTTCCTTCTATTACCTTCTTCTACACATGTACAAACAAAGTATGAAGTTTGTACTCCAACGCGGTGTCTCCATAATATTTAAAATATTTATTTGCCCGTGCTATCTTTACTTAATAAAGACACGTAGCCCCACTAACATCATTTTTTGCCAAAATTCTTTCATTCTTCTTCTCCCCCACTTAGATTGACCATATTCTCCTTCTTCATGAAAAATTTTGACATTGAATAAAATATTAATATTTTAATATTATTTTATTCCAAAAATTTTGTCTTGCCTCCTCTTGTTTCCTTAGCACCCAAAATACCTTATTATGCCTCAATTGACTTTCGAATCACTTTTTATCCTGTAAATTCTTCTCCGATAAAAATATTATTATTTTCTCGCATGTGAAATACTTTATCCTAACTATTTCTTAGGCTTACTTGGACCTTAATAACATTAGAAAACTAGTTTTAGGGGCTCACCAAGAGAAATGATGAAATTACCCTTAGTTCGTGTTATCGCGTCTACTACTAGTTACGAGTTAATAGGGGTCAAGGTCTCACGCTATCCTTAGTTTGATTTTCTTTTCACTACGTATTTTGAAAATGTAGTCCATAGCCAACCCCATTGACAAACTCAATCCTGTTTTGGCATCCTTGGTTAGACACTCGTAATGATGAAATTAAAGCATAGCACTCGACATATAAGACAAACTAGTTCTCAAGTCTAGGGAGTATTTACACGACTGACACATGAGAAGTGTTGCATAGACACTAGTGTTTTATCTAATCCACTTCTCATGGTGGGTCATGTTCAGTGAACTTGCTCTCCTAGGCAAACACCTATATTCTAGTTCCAAGTACCTCTATACTTCAATCTATGAGATCGATTGCTTACTTCCAAAGTAAGGAACATAGAATATACCAGTCTCTAAGCATTATTGATGTCCAATCTCGATGATACATTGACCTGGAACATTTTGAGATTATGCTTTGATGCATAAGAATCTCATAACTGCAACCCATTACAGTTCTCTTGCAAGGCATATTAATCTCATGGACTTCATCCAATTAGACTTATAATTCATTATAATTGATGTCTTATTGATGAAGAAAAACTTCTAATCATTCAACATGAATGATACTGTTGCATGATTGGAATCAAGCCTTAACCAATCTTGATGGGTTGCAGGGCTCAACCCAACATCTCCCACTAGCACAAAGCCAATTGCTACCTCATCGTATATGGATTTAATCCATCTAGCAATTGTGTCTACATGTAGACTCGCTTGAGCCCTTTAATGTGGTATTTTTATCTATCTTCTTGATGTCCATGCATCACATCATGTCATATTACTATATCTAGATCCAATGAGACCTAAGTTTTGCTAGTATGGCTCCATTGTTACATTAACAATGTTCATAACCTTTTATTAATTCCATAGGCTAACAATCTAAGTATTTTTCTATTAGAGCCCTTTTAATAGGATGTATATGACTTTAATTATATACATATACATAGTCCTCTTTCTTTCTTTGGAACCATTCCAACTAGAATATGTTGTATGCATCATATGCATTTGTCACTTTTCATTGTGCCATCCATCCCTTTAAAATTTTGGCACTTTCTTTGTATACACATTGCATCCCATGTAATTATATCACCAAAGAATGGAATTCACTCCTGTTAACCTCCTTATGTGTATGAGATAAGTACACTTGTACATTTTATTAAATCTAACCTTTTGAATCCCATTTAATAGAACAAAGTGTATAACTCTAACAAAAAACATATTTTGCATCTCTATGCAAAATCTTAAGAGTTAGATTTTAATGTAACCATGTAATACTAAAGAAACTTCTTTCTTAGTGTCATCATGCTCCCACTAAATCCAAGATCCTTTGTGAGAGTAATATTCGAACTCTTGTGAATTTTTCGTAATGTTACATACATACATCTCAATGTATGCTTGGAATCGCATTGGTTTGGAATAATATAATTGGCCACATATATATTGGAGAGATATTGTGAGACCTCGACCCCTATAGGCTCGTAACTAGGTGTAGATGCAATAACACGGGCTAAGGGTAATTTTGTCATTTCTTTAGTGAGCCCCTAGAAGTATGCTTTTAAACATTATTAAGGCCTAAGTAGGCTTAAGGCATAAATGAATTATGAAAATAAGGATAAAATGACAAAGGAAATAAAAATAATGATGATTTCCAAGGTAGGGGCAAAATGGTTATTTTTTATCTCGAGTCAAAATTTTTAAGTTTTCATGAAACTGAGTATTTCTAGACTATTTTGGACCTTGTCCCAGCATCAAAAGAGTAAAAAGATTGCATCAAGGATTGGAGGAGAACAAGCCAACTTGTTAAGGGCATTTTCGTAATTTATGTGGAGTTAGATAAGCTTGAGCTATAAATATCATCTTCTAGCAACTTCTTCTCATATTTCCAGCAGCTTTTTCTTCTTCTTCTCCCTCCCATCTCACAATGCTTTCATCCTCCATGGAAGCTTGTTTTGAAACCTCCATAACTTCTCTCAAGCTAGCTCCACTTTTCATGTTTTTGTGCACCCTTTCATAGAACCTTTGTGCTCTTTCACTCTCTCACTTTAAAACCCTTGAAAAGACTTACTTCCATATTTTCTCTCACTAGCTAGGTGTTTTAGAGAGAGAAAGAGGGAGTTTTATAATAGCTTGAAAATTATTGGAAAGAATTTCAAATTTACAAAGCTACCAAGGTTCCAACAAAGCCCCACCACCCCATTTGGGCCATTAGAGGAAGTTGGAGTTGAGTAAAGATTTAACGAATACCGGTGAGTGAACTTGCATTTCAAAATTTCTTTGGGAATGTAAATGTATTTGGATGAAACATTTGAATGATTTTATCCAACCTTTCTTTAAAAAAATGTGTGCCGGAGAACAAGCCCTTGATAAAATGTTTTGATGTTGTGAAAATGTCAAATGTGTAAAAGGATGAATCCATGTGCTCCTATATTATGTTGGTATATATATATATGAATATATGTTGTGCATTGATGAATAATGTTGTGTGATGATATTGAAGTGTGTGAGTAGGGAGTGCACACATGATGATGATAGAGTGTTCGACTAGGGAGTGCACACATGATGATGATATTGCATTGAGTTAAGTGTGGCGGGATGGTATGCTTGATGATGTATGTATATATATAAATATGTGTGTTATATAAAGTTCATGAGCATGGTATATGGTTGTAATACATGTGAAATCTTGCATGTTGAACCTTGGAAATTTCTAAGCATTTTCAAGTTGATCTTGTCTTTGCAGCAAAATGGCCTTTTCTTGAGAGAATGAAAACTTGTTGTTGGTGTCCTATTTCTTGCTGCAGCGAGATTCATTCTCGTTGCAGTGAAAAACTCTCGGGTTTAGGAAAGTTACACTAGCCTGGTTCTCGCTGCAGCAAGAATGTATTCTCGCTACAGCAAGAAAGTTGCTGAAGCTCCTTGCTGCAGCGAGATTTATTCTAGCTACAGCGAGAAACATTCTATCTTGTTTACCTCCTTGTTTGGTTGCAACCCTATTTTCCACTTCTTTAGCACCATAGTTGATCATGGACTTCCAACATCAAGGAATTAACTAATTAAGTTTGAAATGAGGGGTTTTAATGAGAAACCCTCGGCCAGTTGAGAAACCCTCGATCAGCTTATACTTTGAGCCAAATTTCGCTGCAACGAGAATGCCTTTCCGTTACAGCGAGGACTCGTCGTTTCACTTGACTTGCTTGAATGCTATTAAAGCTTTCACTCTTCAAATCCTTTGTTGTGCATGGATCCTTTATCATCAAGTGATTAATTCATTTAGGGTTTAATGAAGGGTTTTAATAAGAATTAAACTAAATTGCATTATTTTTTAAAATAAGTGCATTATGATTTTTTAACTTCTCTTATCGATTGCTTGTTCCCTTCCTTTGTTCACTCACTGGGTTTATACTCATCGTTTTCAACTTCATATTTTCAGATCAAGACGCAGCCAGTAACTACTTCGGGGCATCCTTGTAGATTTGTTTCCTTGGTAAGTATCTCGGCATTCAATAGCTGAACTTTCACCCGAGTCTCTCCGCTGGAAGTCGAGTATCCCTTTTGTTGTGTATAGACAAACCCGATGTAAATTATTAAGATATATGTTTTAGACAATATATGTATATTTGATTGGTAATGCCACTACGAGATGGCAATGGTTAGCATTATTTTGAATTGGAATTATGAAATATAACTTTAGCAATTTTGATGGAATGATGAACAGGTCATATAAATTAGCTTGATTGGGCCTAGTGGGCTATGTCCATTGGGCCCATGCGCTGGTCATGGCTCAAAATTTGGGTCATGACAGATATGGACCAAATCATATCACTACATGAATTTGCTTTCTTCTTTGAACAAACATCTCTATGTTCTATTCACAAGAAAGTTTCATTTCACATGTATCTACTTTCATCTTTTGAATGATTAATTAATATGTAAGAGTAATCTTCACTAAGATCATATCTTAATAAGAGTACTTCATACTATATAGCTCAAATGATCTTATATTTGAATTCTTTGAACATTTCAAGGTTTCAAATTTTATTTCTTAAAGTGTACAAGACAAAATCTCAATTTGGTCTTGTGTTAACTTAATGAATTAGGAACACTTTCCATAACATTTTATGTTCAATGGTTTGTATACATGTATATGTATAAAACCTTTTGAACATACCAAGTCATTCATTTTTGCATGAAAATTGATTTGGTCATATAAGAATTGCTAGCTCCTTTATGATTCCCAATCAAAAGGATCTAAGCATCTTCATACTCTAATTCTTACTTCAATGACCATGACTAAAATACCATAATTGAGATCATATACAATCAGTTGTCTTGACATCTATGTTGAGCATTGACTTACTACTATTATTTTGTGCTTTATGTCATTACTTAAATGCATTCAACATCTAGTATTAAATACTTATAATGTTGTTACAATAATAGAAACTTATCCCTCAATCATAAACTTTGGCAAAGTAAAAACGTTTAGAAGTTTTTTCTTCTTTAACTTAGTCAAGGAAACATTTTTTTTCAGTTCCTCCTTTATCCATCTTTACCATAAAGATGTTTGAGAACATCTCCCAATTAGTGCTTTTATTGTGGTTCTCTACCCAATTCATTAAGGCAATGTAAATTCCATCTCATGGAGGCTCACTCCTAATTATGAATTGTATTTGGTAAAGATTGTGGAATGAACAACTTTTTACTTGAGAACATTTCTCAAGTCTTGGTACCTTTCAAAAGGGTTTGGTATAGTGAGATTGATTTGCATCCAAGATGCACCATAGTGACGGATGTTTAGCCATGTGTAATGTATACAATATTGTTTGAATAGATAAAGCAATTGATAAATGACACATATAAACTATTTAAAATAAGCTTTTAAAATTTTAAATAGTTCTCTTACTATTTTCTACAAGATGATAACCCTCCATATCATCTCGAGAGATCTCGACTAGGATTTTCTTAGTGGGCTAAGATCCCATCCATCTAGTCATGGCCTCTAGTGTGCTCAATAAGCCATGATAGGTGGATTAGTAAGTAACTAAGCTTACCAATTGTATTTCTATACAACTCCTAGATCAGCTAGGTGACAACACATTGCCTAAACATATCATATATGTTTCGCTTAGCCTTTACCGCTACTTTCCATAATAATCAAATTCTCAAGCATCTAGATTTTGTGAAACTAGTTGAGTAAGACCCACTAATAGCTCAAACATACTCGTGTAAAAGTGTGAACTTGAGTGTGCTCAACAAGTCTCCTATTAAAATAGTAGCCAGGTTATCTTGCTATATGGTGGAAGACAACTTGCTCATGCGTGGCATGTGACTCAATATATAATAAGGGATTTTGTTTTCGCCTTTATTAAGGTCTCATCTTTGCATGCATAGCATTTATTAAATTGCATAAAATAAATCAACATGTGCATACTACTTCGCATTGCATAGCATTTATTAAATTGGATAAAATAAATCTACAAACTACTTTGGATGATTATGGACTTTAACTATACTAATTTCCTTGAGCCATGAAAGAAAGCTGAGTTGGTCAAACCTAGGGGATTATATATAAAAATCTTCAAAAATTGCTTGTAATCTGCCTATCCTTCTTGGCACCTTGGATCTCCATCTTCAATTTTTTCAAAATTCAATTCCTAATCTATCCAAATTCTAATTACATTTGAATATAGAACTCTCGCGTTACATTCGAGCGGAGTAAAATAAGGAAAAAATTTTACAAACCGAGATAAAGAAATGAGAAAGGACACGCAGGCCCTATTTCAAAAATGCCAAGAATATACATTCAACCATAGCAAAATCATATTGGGCCTCAGTCCATAATCATCCACATATATTCATCAATATGAATAAAATTTAAAGACAATTCTCATTCAAATTGTTAATCATATGAGGTATTTGTGATTAGCAATTTTCAACATTTGAATTCTGTCAGTTTCAAATTTTCGGGTAACCATTAAATTCTATATATATGGAAACTTCTTTCGTATATGGTAAGTATTGCTAATCAAAATTAGTAATTTATCCATTCCTAATCTTATTAGGATTAGCAATTAAATTTTTATTACAAATTACAAATTAAAACATTTTTAATTTGTGCTCCTAAACACTTTACACAACCTATTATTAATCTCATTTAATTAAAAATTGAATGTCTATTATTACCTAATCATATTAGGAAATAACTTAGACAACTTAATTTTTAAATTTAATGTCAAATTAGAATTATCTTCTTGTAAGAAGTCAATTCAAAACAAAATTTGTCCATAAATATATAGAATCCCACTACTATTAGGAATCTAATTCCTCAAATTAATATTGTCCTATATTATTTAAATTAAGGAATCATATTCCTTAATTTATTAAATAAATTATCAATCTTTTTGAAAAATATTCCATAAATATTTAATTAGCTAATGAAGATATTTTACCTTCCATAATTTTAGAAACCACGTTTCTTTATTTGTGGATGCTAATTCATCATCTTTGACATCCTTAATTTTAGGAATCATATTCCTTAAATTAAATGTTTTAAAAAATCAGCATAATTTTGAAACTAATTCCATAACTTATTCTCAGCCAATTAACTATTTAAATATTTATTGGTGTAAAATTTGGACAAATTCTATGTCTTAACCAAGACAGTGTACTACTACAGACAGCAGCAGACATGTCCTAATTAAGTCATTATGGTGGTCTATCTTTAGGAATTTAATACAAATAAAATTTATCTTGATAGATACTTGTTGGTCCCTATAATATGTGCTAGATGAGGGGTGAATAGCACAATTTGGCTCTTAACAATATTGGAAACTAATTTTCAGAACTTAAGAAAATAAAAACAGAGTATAAGATGCACATCAATTTAGAGTGGTTCAGTCCAAGACCTACATCCACTACCTTGATTATCCAACCAAGGATTTTCCCACAAATTCACTAAACACCGGTGAAATTCACAAGCTTGCACCAAGCTTTACAATGGCTTTTATTAAGCTCAGCCACAACCTTTTACACTAGTTTTTCACGGGCTCAACTAAAACCCAAAGTGGTTTTCCAAGGCTCAACCACAACCTTCAACAATCAAGCTATCCCAAGCTTAAACAACCCCTTAGAGTGACTCCCTCACTCTAAGAATGCAAGAGAAGTAGTAAAAGAAGGTACCTATGATCACTGGTTGATCTGAGTGGTACAAGATTGAGTGCTAAATATAAATAAAAGGAGTAGGCGTTTAAGTGCGGACAAGTGTAGTGAAGCTTTTCTAGTTTTTCAACTTTCTATAGCTTAAATCTCTTTTAAGGCTTCAAAAAACTTGTTTCTAATTATTGGAAGACTCTTTTATACTTGGAGATGCAACTCTTATGGCAGTTTGATAGTTTATGACCGTTGGAAACAGTTGAGGATGAGTTCTAGCCGTTAATCTGTCTTGTAGTGCTCTGGTTCATTGCAAACAAAGAGCTCTTAGTCGACTGACTTGGTCGATTAAGTTGGTTCTGTTTCTGGTTGCAGATTCTGGCAGAGAGCAATTAGTCGTTTGACTTGGTCGAATAAGTGGATTATGTTTCTCAAACTCTTCAACCTGCCATTCCTCTAATTTGAAACTTGGTCAGCCAATATTCTTCCTTGTTTCATCAATAGGCTTCCTCCTTGTTAGATAGTTACATCTTGTCATTTTTATTCCTCTTTTTCTTTTGATATACTCTTTGAGGAGTTAAATGATTAATTTCATATATTAATTTTCCTGCACACTCAAGTAAAGATAGTAGACACAAATGAATGGAAATGTTTTATTATCATCAAAAATTAATGGAGCCAACAATACTCATGGAACTATTACATAATATTTTTTTCAGGATTTTTGGAGATGTTTTTGGCTGTCAAAAAAAATTCAAAACCATAACCATAAAAAGTCCTCAGCCAATTGGTGCAACTAATTGCACAAATTTAGGCTTTTCATGGTTGCCAAGTCAAACAAACAGTGACTATCACTACTACAAACAGTAGTTGTTTCAGCCATGTTTTGGTAGCTTTACCTCCACCATTAACCACACATAAACACCTATCTTGGAACATTTACAATGTCTATTGATCCCTTGATTTTCCCTGCATTTAATGAAGCACTTAAACCTCATATTTATGGCTGAAAATGGACCAATACCATGGCTGGACAGAATCAGATTTTGCCATTTAAATCACACCATAATGTGATGAGATCGAATCTTTATTTGCTAAATTAATTTGTGCATCTCATGCATTTGTTAATCTACAATATTTTGACATTAAAATGAGATTAATATTATGACAAATAAATTTTAAAACTTACAATTAAAATCTATCTAGAAATCAAAAGAACTAGAACAAATTGTAAAACTTTAAAACTTACTACTTTGTGTAGAACAAAATCCGAACACCTCATATTCCTTTTCAACAAGGCATTAACAACAATAGATATAAAATTGTGTTAAAATCAAACCAAGGATGGCTCTGATACCACTGATGGATTTGTCTATGGACGACATGCTCAAAATATGCAACGAAAAGAAAATTAAAACTTTATAACTAAACAACCAAAACATGCCTCTATCCATGGATTACCTCAGTGATATTTAACACATAAAAGCACAAAATTAATTACTATTTAGAAAATTACCTTGCCAAGTAATTTCGTAATCACAATGGCACTTCCCAAAGCAATTTCGCGAACACCACAAGGAGCAAAAACCCTAACCAATCAATTGTTTGGCCTCCAATATTAGTACACATGATTGCATACGAATCTTCAACAAATGAAAGAGTTTTTAACTATATTTTGTGCTAGCAAAAAGGACAACAATTGTCCATTTCTTCCTTTTTCACAAGCTTAGCCGAACCTCTCCTGAAAATTATTACATAAGAAATTTTCTCTTTCACCCAAAGGGAATGGTGGCAAAGAGAGAAAGCGCTTTTATTTTCTAACAAAAACTACGTTTTCCTCAATTGTGAAAAACTCTCATATAAAAAATAGTTAAAAGTTGATTTATATAGTTAGGTTCAAATGACTTCAACTTTGTAATTAAGCCCTCAATATTATAACACATTATAATATTGGGCTCATTACTTAATTCAACTCTTTTAATTAAATCCTTGAAAATTAAAATCAAAATTAATATCCTTTATATTTTCCAATCAAGGCCTTATAATCATAACTATTTATAATTATCTCTAAAACTTAATTAAACTCTTTTAAGTAAGTTTATATGTCACGACCCGGTACTCCCCTAGAGCCCGTGACAATTGTCGCGTGTCCCGGTAGACACTCATTGCTCGAAATGTCAATCCGAAACCCCGCAAAGCTTTACTATTAGTTTCTCATTTCCCTTGTGAGCAACCATTGTCAAATATCGTGTTCTAAAATATTTTAAGCTGTTTCCAACTTAAAACAAATAAAATATTAATTTTTTTATCTCACAGAGGTAGTTTGGTCATTTTTCTCAAAAATTTTGAAACTGGCTAAAATGTAATATACAAGTACAAAACACATAATTCATATTCAAAATGAGTTTAAAAGTCTAAAATCTTCATTTAAAACAAAATTATGGTTATTTGAATATAATAAGAAAATAAAAGAAATATTAAGGAAAATATTCTATTTTCTTACAAAACAATATTTATAGAGTTATACGTAAATAATTTTTGTAACGTAAAAGCTAAATAAATTTAGACATACTGTAATACAGTAAGCCAAAATATTTAATTTAATTTACAATAACAAGAGGGCCCTTGAATAAACAAAAGTAAAGAGGACTGTGAACCTACAGTTTAGAAAATGCAGATCCAACGGTAATCCTCGATGAGATCAGCTATCTACAGTCTATACTGAACTTGAAATGGGTAGAAAGGAGGGTGGTGAGATTATAAAATCCCAATGAGTAAACAGACATCATCATAAACATCTAGAGTTGAGTACATGGAGACAATAAAGTAAATTATCATAAACTGGATCACATCATTAGAATACATTTCATTCAAAATATGTAAAGAGGCTTATGAATCTCATAAAAACTAGGCTTGTGCCATAAATCCATTCTCAGGGACACCTTGGCCGAGGCATCCTACCGAGACCGCCAAGGCTATTAAAATTCACATTTCACATAAATCATGTTTTTGTTTTGAAAACATAGTCGTTCCTTGGCGTTGGCTGAGTTCCCCCTCACGTGGTGGTTTGGCGTGAAGTGAACCCTAAGCTTTACCCCAGGAGATACCCTACGTGCCTCTCCGTTCGAGGTAAGAATATAATGGGGTTTACTGTGCCCCTCTAAAAGGCTGGTCCACAAAAACCCCCTACTGCAGTGATTAATTAATATATAATCCACCATACAATAAAACTCAATAACATTATATGGCAATTTTGTAATTCTCAGTTTTTCAAGGCAACAAAACAATTCGTATTTCAATACAATTGCCAACTAACCAATCATGCTCGATTTATCATAAGCCAATCAATTTAAACAATCAAATTGCCACAATTAACAGTCTCCGTGTACTCTATTTTTCAAAATCACTATCAATTTCAAAACAATTTATAAATTAATTTCATTGGAACACCTTTATTCATACACATGAAAATTTACCTTTTTAAATCCATTTTTCCATAGAATTAATTAAATCATCTAAAAATCACCCTAGATAATTAAAATGACAATAAGTTTACTCACAATGTCTAGAGTGTCGATTCTCGAAATACTCAGACTACTGGTCCTCGGATGCAATTCCCTTGCCTTTATCGAAGGACTCGCTACCTTAACACAGTACAAAATTGAGAAACTCACTACATTGGTACTAAATTGAAATTAAACTAATTTAGACTACTAATGCATGATATGGAATGCAAAAATGCATTGGTAACTATTTAAACACGGTATTGGCCTAATTCGTCTTATCACCCGATTAAATT
>NC_030855.1:9293941-9369460 GCF_000208745.1 Theobroma cacao
ATTTTTTAGTTAAATAATAAAATATCCTAAGCTTGACACGTGGCATTTTCTTATTGGTCCATTTTTAAAATTTTAAAAATTTAAACATTTTATCTCCACCACATGATTAGTCAAGGGTCAAAGATGAAGATAAAGGAAGACCATGTGCTAGAAAAAATGTGTTGATGGTGGAAAATTACAATTTTGCCCCTGGGGTGAGAAAATTATCATTTTACCCTTTTACTCCAAATTATACCGAAATTAAAATTTTTCACTTCTAAACCTCAAATCATACTCCAATAAGTCAAATGGGGTCAAAAAAATCTTTTCTAAAATTTCCATTTTGTCCCTAGGTGGCAAATGACCATTTTGCCCTTAGATAGTGAAAATTTCGATTCGACTCTAAATTGATCCTCAAACTCCGAATTACTATTTTGAGTCATCCTTGGATTGTGATGATCTTAATCTCACCTTAAAATTCCTATTTGATCTAGTTCGAGGATTAAATCAACTTTGTTGTACCTCTAGGTACAATACCGACTTTTGTAAATTTTTTGAGACTCTCCTAGCATACAATCATGCTATCATCACATGTATGTCATGAATAGTATTTTATAAGGTCGGGCTTTACAGAATATTTGGAGAGTAATGGGCTGATTTATGCTGATTTTTAAGTTAAATAATAAAATATCCTAAGCTTGACACATGACATTTTCTTATTGGTCCATTTTTAAAACTTTAAAAATTTATACTTTTTGTCTCCACCACATGATTAGTCAAAGGTCAAAAATGAGGATAAAGGAAGACCATGTGCTGGACAAATGTCCTAGTGGTGAAAAATTACAATTTTGCCCTTGGGGTGGCAAAATTACCAATTTACCCCTATACTTCAAATTATACCGAAATTAAAATATTTCACTTCTAAACCTCAAATCATACTCCAATAAGTCAAATGGGGCCAAAAAAATCTTTTCTAAAATTCCCACTTTGTCCTCAGATGGCAAATGGCCATTTTGCCCCTAGATAGTGAAAATTTTGATTTGACTCCAAATTGATACTCAAACTCCGAATTACCATTTTGAGTCATCCATGGACTGTGAAGCTCTTAATCTCACCTTAAAATTCCTATTTGATCTAGTTTGAAGATTAAATCAACTTTGTTGTACCTCTAAGTACAATACCGACTTTTGTAAATTTTTCGGGACTCTCCTAGCATGCAATCATGCTATCATCACATATATGTCATGACGAGTATTTTATAAGGTCAGGCTTTACATTATAGAAGTTAATTACCTAGCATGTGATTTAAGTCTAACTGAAATCATCAGTCTCCTAATTTAATTCAAATGCAATCATTGTGTGTGACCCATCAAATTCCCAACATGTTAGCAACGGAATTGATTAATATAAATTTTAATCAATTAATTTATAATTAATTTCATAGATCAAGATTGACATCTAGCAATGCATCATGGCCACCCAATTATTAGGATAGTTAAAAGGTTCTTTGATAACCTTCCAGTGTACAGTCTATCAGTGTAATTCATTCGCTCATAATATATCCCAGAGATGATAAGAGCTTGGTACAATGTCTACTCTTATTGACCTTCATATTCGTTCTTGTAGTTATAGCATTAGCTTTATAGAAAGTTATGAAACTTATTTCATAATCTCCATGTCACCTTGGCCAAGGACTTAAATAAGCTAATGCTAACCAAGAGCTAATAGGGTATGTCCTCTAAAACACTTAAGGTGATGATTCATATCTTGACCAATCATTTGCCTTCACATGTTTCATAATATACCCAAAAGAATCCTATTTTGGCATCTTTGGTTAGGCACTTGTAGGGATAAAATCAAAGCAAAGCACTCTACATATAAGACAACCTGGTGTCTCAAGTCTAAGGAATATTTACACGACTGACACATGAGAAGTGTTGCATAAACACTAGAGTGTATTACCAAATGCACCTCTCCTTGCGAGTCATGTTCAATGAACTTGCTCTCCTAGGCAAGCACCTATATTCTAGTTCCAAGTATCTCTATATTTCAAGCTATGAGATCGATTGCTTACTTCCAAAGTAAGGAACATAGAATATATCAATCTCTAAGCATCATTGATGCCCAGTCTCAATGATGCATTGACTAGGAACATTTTGAGATTATGATTTGAAGCATAAGGATCTCATAGCTATAACCCATTATAGTTCCTTTGCAAGGCATATTAATCTCATGAACTTCATCTAATTAGACTTACAACTTATTATAATTGATGTCTTATTGATGAAGGAAAACCTCTGATCATTCAACATGAATGATACTATTGCATGATTGGAATCAAGCCTTAACCAATCCTAATTGGTTGCAAGGCTCATCCCAATAGCTCTAACCTCTACCTTTTCAACCACAAAAAGCCCCTTTTTAAACCCTTCCAAATAGCCCTCCGATTTAAAAGATTAGAGAGTGCAAGATTTTCAAGTTACGTGTCGGTGTTGTAGTGCCAAGTGGCTGGCCCACGATGCCGAAGCTACTGTCTTGTGCCTTGTTTAACTAAGTAGGGCAAAGCTACAGTGTTGGGAGCATGCCACTGTGGTGCCGAACTTGTTGTCCTGTGGGCTGAACAAAGGCAGCGTTGCGATGCTGAGCTTATTGTGTTTGTGCTCTGCACCTCCACCCTTAATGCTGTCCTTACTGCCATTCAGTCATTTCCCACATGATTTTGGTCATGCTCCAATAAGAACTAGGTGAAGAGATAAATGTAAAATTGGTAGAACATTCGCTTATTTTTCTAGTGGTGCAAAAATCACAGCCATCAGACTTATGTAGCTCAAGTAGTGTTAAAGACTCTACAACATGTTTAGTAAAAATCTACACCTAGCCATCCTTTCACGATTCATTGCCATTTAAGCCCTTTTCATTTATGAACTTTTAAAACAAGGAACTAAATTAATAGCAACTAAAATTAAACATTTTAGCATACAAATGAGCTAAAACAGCTGAAATTAAATTGACGCAACATACTTTTATTAACTTAAAGAAAAACAACTAAAACAACTTAGAACTATAGCTAAAACTCGAGAATTTAGCACCCAAAATATGACAAGATAACTCTATGTAATAGAGTTGTCACACCCCTAAACTTAATATTTTGCGAGTCCTAGAGCAAAACTTCAAATGAAATGAAATAACATAAACAAAGAAAACATTTAACTAGAAGTAGCTTGCACCAAGTTAATGATCTCCTTTAAATTCCTCATAAGTCGTCTCATTTTCTCGACACAAAGCACAATATAAATATTATTCAAGTTCACATTTCAACTTAAATGTAAGCTCTTTCTTGAATGGATTATCATGTATGTGTAATCTCTTGCAATGAACATCATGCAATCCAGATAAATTTATGTTCATGGAAAATTAAAATTAGTCTAGAGTTTCATATGTTTGCTTTTCATTTTTCTCTCCACTAAAGTAGACTAATAGTTAATCAAGGATCCTTAGGACTTTATTCAGCTTTTAACATATGGCTAGGGTCAAGGTAAGATATGGGATAAGAAATTTGAGAGAAAATGAGTGGAAGAAAAAAGAAGAACGAAAGAAATAAAGAAAGCTCGGATTTTTGGGTTTTAGAGTTTTATTTTTCAATTGGTTCACTCTAAGGTCGACTATGGCTAAGAATCTGCCTAGAGTTGACTACAATAAGAGCGTAGTTGACCTTAGTCCAAAAAGTTGCCCCTAGTCAAAAAAATTCCTAGTGTTGACTTCTTAAAGATGAAAGTAGACCCTATCACCTCCAAGTTGCAAAAATTGATCCTTTTGAGTTCTAAATCAACTTTTTTCCACTCACCAACCTTCAAATATTTTGTGAATGGTTTGCTCAAGGTTAGAAATCAAGGGATTTAAGCTAGTCAATGCATTTCCCAAGCTCACCAAGCTAATTATGTAGTTTGTCCGAGTAATGAAAACTAGGTTTAGCATTACTTAATGAAATGTTATGTTTAAATGTTACAAAGGTGGCTTGAGAGCCTACATGGACACTCGAGGATGTAGATGAATGATTATATGATATAATGTACAAGATTTTGACAGTTTGATAAGATAATGGAATGCAATCGATTACATTACCTATGGATGAACGTATGTGATTGAATTATTGAACATTTTAGTATATGACAATGAATGTTTAACGAATAAATGAAAAGAAGCTTGCTTAGGCTTAACAGGTTATACCTGTTTGAGTCCATGCACTAGTTGTGATCCCTCCATAAAATGGGATGTGACACATACCCAAGTAGACCTTTATGCTAGTCATGGCTCTAGAACGGGTTGTGACACTTTTAGATTGTTATTTCTTATTTTTAGTCTATTTTAATTTTTTTTTTAGAATTTGTATTAGAATGGGATTAAGATCGGTTTACACCAATCTTTATCCCTTACTTTCTATTTAACATGGTCATCTGATGGTATTCTTTTGTTTTCTTATTTTTTTATTTTTTTCATTTATTTCCATTTTTAATCTCTATGTCTCTTAATTTTCAATAGACCCCTAAACTAAATGTAGTGTCTACAGTCTTCCCTCTTTGTACATTTCTTGAGAACCAAGAATTGTTCAAAGATGTAGACACTATTTTGGTTGAAAAGATTTTCCTTCAAAGAATTAGAAAGCTCGTCATCTCTAACGAGGGTACGTAACTTGAAAAGGACTTGAAGGCTCATTATATAGAATGAGGCAATGTAATTTTAAAAGAAATGAAAGGCTTCTCATTTGGAATGAGGCTATGTAACTTTAAAAGGAATAAAAGCTCCTCATTTGGAATGAGTCTATATAACTTTAAATGGAATGAAAACTCCTCATTTGGAATAAGACTACATAATTTTAAAATGAGTAAAGGCTCCTCATCTATAATAAAGCTATGTAACTTTAGAATGAAAGCTCTGATCATTTAGAATGAGGCTACTTAACTTTAAATGGAATAAATACTTCTTATCTGGGATGAGGTTACATAACTTTAAAAGAAATAAAAGTTCCTTATCTAAAACTCGGCTACCCAATTATAAAAGGAATAAAAGTTGTCATTTGGAATGAGGCTACATAACTTTAAAGAATGAAAAATCCTTATCTAAAATGAGGCTACATAACTTTACAAGGAGTAGAAACTCCTCATTTAGAATGAGGCTATGTATCTTTAACAAGAATGATAGCTCTTCATCTGGAATAAGGCTGCATAACTTTAAATGGAATAAGTGCTCCTCATCTAGAATGAGGCTACATAACTTTAAAAGAAATAAAAGCTCCTTATCTAGAACGAGGGTACCTAACTATAAAAGGAATAAAGGTTTATCATTTGGAATGAGGCTACATAACTTTAAAGAATGAAACCTCATCTGAAATGAGGCTACATAACTTTAAAAAGAGTCAAAACTCCTCATTTACAATGAGGCTATGTAACTTTAAAAGGAATTAAAGCTCTTCATATGAAGTGAGGCTATATAACTTTAAAAAGAATAAAAAAACCTCTAAATTATTGAAAAATATGCATTTTTTATTTAAAATTAACCTCTAAATTTTCTCAAAATAAAAAATACTTCTGATTCTAATAACTTCTAAATGGCTTTTCTATGCTTTACTAGAGAGGTAAATAGTAAATGGCAAATGCCACCAATTACCGAATGTAAGGAAACATTTTGAAAAGCTTTTTATATCGGCCAATACTTTCCTCAGTCTGTCATTCCCTTTGGGAATAACAGCTACAATATTAACCACAAAATTCTAGCCTTATCACTCTTTGCTTGCCTAACCGGTTAAAAATTCTACGACAATGTATCCAATTTCACTTGGTCAAATCAGTTTACGCATAAAAGAACAAATTACATTAATTTAAAAAATACTAATTAATATCAATAAATCTTGAAGCAAAATTAATATTAGTTGTAGCATTAATAGACCCTTTGTTCTCTATAGGAATGTTGAGGTTTGAGTATCTTTCATTGAAATGGATTCAATTACTGGTTTATACTTTTATAATAAAAGAGAGAATTACCTTCTATTATATAATATTATATTGCTGTTCAAGGTTCTTAATTTCATTTTATTGAAAAACAGTGCTGGTTATTTTTTAATATTGTCAATATACAATAACAGAAAACCAGAAAGATAGTAATAGACAACAGAAAAATCAAATGAATGAGGAAACATTGGCTAAGAGTCATCGGCCTTGTACCATACTCCAAATTCAACATCAAATTCCTTTACTAGAATAAGGTAGTTTGGCCCCAAAAAGAACTTCTATAAGCGGGAAAAGCCACCAAACATAACCAACTACCAGCCTAGCAAAACTCATTCCTTGCCACCAAAAATCCTCTTCATTCCTCTTTGTCTCTCTCCCGTTCTTTGGGTGCCTAATAGCCCCTCTCACCACCCAATCTAACGTTGGCGTTGAGGACAACCTTCGTCGTCTCTTCCTCACGGTCATGGGGAAGGGGCTGCCACCACCACCATCATCCGACATCGAGACAGGAAGAACCTACAAGTCACATCGTAGGACACCACCACCTCCACCGAAACACTTTTCACCCCCGGCCCCGAAACCATGGTTTGCATGGCTCGTGCCTCTCGTGTTTGTGGCAAACATCGTAATGTTTGTTCTCACCATGTACATCAATAACTGTCCAGCGAAAACCGGGGCAGACAAATGTCTTTTCTATGATTATCTAGGAAGGTTTTCGTTCCATCCTATTAAGGATAACCCTCTTCTTGGCCCTTCATTCAGCACGTAAGAATTCGCGTCTCATATTTCTTGTGTTGTCTCATTCATCCAGGTGATCATAGTCTGACTTTTATGTTTCAATTGAGGTCATAAACGTTTTGTTGAATGAATCAGCATAGTTCTTGAAATTCCATTCGATTCTTTCTTTGCTTTCTTCGGCAATTTATCAACATCAGGATGTTTATGAAAGCAAAATTGTTCTGATGATAATTAAGATAACTCCAATTCTCGCTTCCTATTTGGCAATTTTCCTACAGCGGGCGCTCAAGTGGCCGCAATATTTAGTTTGTTCTAAAATTTATAGTTAAGTAATTGTTAGCAGCATAATGATTAAGTGGCTCACTTGATCAATGATCAAGAGTATCAGGTTTTTCCCTTCATTTAGTTGAAAGTCTCCATACCGTTTTACAAAGAATAGTTGTTTCTGTTTATCTAATGCATTGATATATGTAACAACTTATCATTTAAAGCTGATTGATGTCCTGATATTTGAAAGTATATTCCGCACTGGCACCTAACCAGGATTTCTACTTGCTTTCTTCAAGATATGCCTATAATCTTCAAATAATTTGGAATGATAAATATATTGTCGAAACTTCAAAATCAAAATAAGTTGTTCATAGAGGTTGGTAGGGTTATGGTCTATCATGCACTTCTTATTCTGTCTGTCTGGCAAAATGACCTTTTTGAAATTATTGCCCATAAGAAATTCCTCAGTGGAAAAATGGATGTAAACTTCGAATGGCATGCAAGTGTTGGTTAATACCAAAGAAACTACAGGATAGAATGCTGAAATAGATTCAGCTAGTAATAATCTATACTTTAAGCAGTTAAGTGGGGTTGTATCATGTTAAGTAACCTCCTACTTATAAATTTTGTTTCCACAGGCTGAAAGAACTAGGAGCTCTTGATTGGAAACTGGTGGTCGAGAGCAAGCAAGCGTGGCGCCTCATATCCTGCATATGGCTTCATGCTGGAGTCATCCATTTAGTAGCTAATATGATGAGCCTTTTATTCATAGGAATTCGGCTGGAACAAGAATTTGGATTCTGTAAGTAATTAATCTGTAAATACAAGAACTGAGCTTTCTCATAAGGTAACTAATTCTCAATACTTGAACATTGCAGTTAGAATCGGCCTCTTATATGTGCTCTCTGGCTTTGGTGGAAGTTTGATGTCTGCTCTAGCTTCGGCTGGGCGGAAACAAACCATATCTGTCGGTGCATCAGGTGCACTTTTCGGCCTGTTGGGAGCTATGCTTTCTGAGCTCATTACAAACTGGACAAACTATGCAAACAAGGTAAACACTGTATGCTTTACAAGATTCTAACTTCTATCAGACTATGAGCTAACAACAACAGCTTTGGCAATTGAGTGTTCTAACTCTTGTCTGTTCAGTGTGCAGCTCTGTTGACCCTGGTGTTGATCATTTCCCTGAATCTAGCCGTGGGATTTCTACCTCATGTGGATAATTCAGCTCATATAGGAGGGTTTATCTCCGGATTTCTAGTCGGATTTATACTTCTCATTCGCCCTCAGTTTGGATATGTAAGCCGCAAGCATATTCCGCCTGGATATGAGATAAAGCATAAAAAGCCAAAGCACAAATGCTATCAATATCTGTTATGGATTATTGCCTTAGTCCTTTTAATTACTGGGTAAATCACTAAAAATGCTTTACTGAAGATTTTGACATTGAAATTAATCCAACTTCAGCTAACTTTCTGCCCTTTTTGCAGATATGCAACTGGCTTAACTAGGCTGTTTAAAGGTCAGACTTTTGAAAGCAAACCTCTCAGCAGCTTGGACTAGCAGACCATATTTGTATCAGCTCAATTGCCTCTTTTCTAAGCAGCACAAGTATGATCCCAGAAACTCCCTTTCATCTGTCTTTAGTTGCAGTGAGAATGTAAATAATACATTCCAATTCAGAAGGGAGTATGACCCTGAATCTTGACCCCCTCAGTAAAAGGATAAAATTCATTAGGCAAAATTTTAAGTTGTTGAATTTGTGATTCTAGATATAAATGTATCCTTGTCGATGTTTATGTACATGCACAAGTCTTCAATTCTTATTGTTTGAATGTTTCACCTTCAGGCTACTATCTCTGAGGTGGATGTAGCAGACGGTGGTCAAACAAAAACCAGAGCAGAAGTAAATACATGTGTATAAATACCTTTTAAATTACATGCAGCTGGATTGGTAGTATATAAAGTAAACACATGTGTGAGGACTCTTCTTTGTAATTAAAAACCCACAGTTAGTTTATAATGATGTATCATTTACTCATCATTCTTTGTTTTCATAAATTCCAATGGAAAGATTGTTGTACATATTGCATTAGAGATCAGCAACTTCCTTGTATGATTCTTTCCATGGAGAGCAGAAATCGAGTTCAAAATCCTTTTCCACATTTTCGAAAAGCTTGGTAAAACATTTCTAGAAAAAAACAAGTGTAGAAACTCGTTAGAGATCAAAATTTATTCCTTGAGCCTAATATAAAATTTTTTTAATTAGATTTCCACAACATATTTCTAATCTTCTTTTATTCAAGCAGTCAGCAGTTGGAAAAATAATATAATAGGATTGATGCAAAAGCAATCCAACAAGAAAAATAGCAGCTTCAAGCACTGTCATTTCTCTCTAGTACATCTCCAGTCAAAGACTCAAGAAGTTCTTTATGTACCATCCAGGAAACATTTAAAACAAATTTATGCAACTCATTATAAACATGACAGAAGGGAAATTTTGAGAAGTAAAGGATGTTGCCAGTGTAAATAAGGTGCATAATTCTACCTCCAAATTCTATATGTCAAACTTTTTGTTTCTACAAGCAGTCAGAACTTGCAATAATATTGAGGGCAAGAAAGAAGATGATCTAATAAGAAAACTAGCTAAATTTGGGAGTTCATTTTCATACCGCTTCATCACTAATCAAAGGATCAAGCTTCATTACCATGCTTTCAAAAAGAGGAGAGGTAGAGAGAAGAAGCTAAATTAAGATAAGGAGGACTGTCATGCAACAGCAAAAGTACACAATATTATCTGTGACATTAAAAAAACTAACCATTTGAAGCTGCCCTCTTCATTGCAAAAAGTATCACTCTAGCTGACAACTAATTTAAATAAGGCTTGCTCAAGGCAAGCTCTATGTCCATGACAAGTCACATAAATGATCAAAAACTTTGACAACAAGAAAAAATAGACAATGAATCATTCTTTTTTCGCATGAAACAGGCTATACCTTGAAAAGTAAGCTTTAAGCATAGGATTTTAATGCTATTCTATTCTATTAAAGTAATGACATCAGAAGGTATCTTTAACAAAACATGGCTATTAAAATTAGATTATGCCACTATTTCTTGAAAGACTAGTTCTATAGCCAGTGAAAACATCATGATTCATATATAGCAATCCATGCTTGACGTCATAAGTTTTTTTGTTCCATAAAGCAAATAATGGCACCATGATCTAAGTCTTGTCAAGATACTAGACAATGAAGGGGATAATACACTGCAAGACTGTTAACTGAAAAGTTGAGTCACAAAGCATTATTACTCTTCTTAACATTTGGGTAATCATGATGCATTATTAGTGCCAATCTTGACTTATAAATATAAACTAATCTTTTGGGAAATTGACGATGAATGCAAAAGAATTTGATTCATCTAATCCCAGTTGAACTTGGATTATAAATTATATTAATTGCTAACATGTTAAGAACCTAATGGGTCACATTCATTAAAAAATATCAATTGAGAATTTAAAAAGGAGTTAATTAAGTTGAACTTAATTGAAAGAAGTTGAGAACTTCAAGAACTTAATTGAATGGTTCAATTAGTATTGAGACAATTATACAATTAGTATAAAAGTTATACAAAATTTTACAAGGATTAGGATTAATTGCCTATATATATGAGGCTTACACTACATATTGAGAGAGTATAATAACCTACTGTATTACTTCATATCTCACATGAGTCTGAATAGCCAAAAAGTGCATAACGGTTGTTTGCAACATTATCATACATAAAGTCCCTTACAAACCTGCAACCAACCAAAATGAAAAACAAAAAAGGAAAAGAACAATCATGACATAGATCCCAAACGACTTGTTCCATAAGCTAAAGAGTAACAAAAAGGCATGACTTACAAGGGTACAAACTGTAGAACGAATGCAAGCTGGGGGAGAGGCAAGTCTAGGTATTCCATGATCTTTAACACTGCTTCTGACTTAATATATGATCTGAAACCCACCATCAAATCTCAGTTTTTAGTGTGCAATCCACCTCCAGATAGTCTGACCAGTTTCTCAAATTAGATGCGCTAGTTTTAATATGAAGTTCGGTATGAAATATTACAGCTTTCAAAACTCTTGTTAGATTCTCTTCTCTTTTAATCTTGTCATTTCTTCAAAGTTCAAAGTAAACATAACATCAAGGAAACGTGGAAAAAACCATTGCCCAGTTGCTGAAATTAAGCCAATAGCTCATGAATCGATAATTAAAGACCCTAATTAGAAATTGGGTTATAAATTACCTATCCTTTTCAACAAGAACAACACTAGAAATATCATCAGGAGCTCTTCCAGACCTCATCAATAGTTTCTTCCCTGCTTCACTCTGAAGAGACTCGAACCTAATTCTCCTATCAACATCGATAAAGAAAACAAGAAAAAAGCCATCCTCAAAACATAGAAAATTAACAACCCATACTTGAATAATTATAAAGATGTAAAACTCTAAAACGTCTCTGTCCGGACGAAACAACAATTTCTTTATATATGGGGTTTAAATTTTCCTTCTAAATTTCATTACTGACCTGTTTCGATCAACATCACGAACAAACCGGACGCCTCCATTACATAAGTTGCAAACTCCTGTCCAAAATAAGAAAATTCAAGTGATCATGTCTAACTTGGTTAAAAACTAAACAGAAAAAAAAAAATTGCAAAACTAATGAGCTGTTACCATCGAACAACATGATAGGCCTCGTGTCATGGTCGAAAAAGCTGGAAGTGGCTTCGACCCAGTTCACAGTATCAGGCCGAGGACGGGACAGTGTAGCAAAAACAGTGAAACGGTTTGTCGATTGCGCAGAGGTTGGAAAGTTTAATCGTGCACACCCACCGGAAAGAAGAAGCGCCATGGAAGAGAGCAGTTGTTGAAAGCATTTTTTCATTTTTTTTCTCTCTCTTCGGTAAAAAATGGTTGAGTGGAGATTTGTCTGGCTCCACGTGGAATGTTGGATACCATTCGGAACCTACAGAATCGAGTGTCCAACTTGTAGACTGTGCAAAAAAAAATGGAACAAATCGAATTTTATTATAAAATTTATCCAATCAGTGAAAATTTTAAGAATAATTAAATAAATAAACAACAGAACAAGTTTGGCCCATTTGCTTTGTTACTTTAAAAATTTAAAATTTAAAATATGTTATAAAATATAACTTGAAAAAACATTTATAAAAGAAATATAAGAAAAGATATTTAGAGAAAAAGAAAGTATTTCAAAAAAGTAAAAAATATTCTACTCAAATGTGCATTTACAAATGAAGTGAGTGACTTATTTATAAACTAATAACCTCTTATCTAGATAAAATTTACTAGATGAACATAATATCGAGAAATTAGATGAATGAATTAAATCCTAATGTTAGTCCAATCTAATTTACATCTAAATTTAAATATAGATAATATAAATAGATATTCAAAAAAAATTCATAACACTACCCCTTAAATATCTATTATATTAAAAATATGTCTCGTTAAAACCTTATAAGAAAAAAACCTCAAAGAAAAAAATCTAAGTGTAGAAAAAAAAATACATAATTCTTTTTAAGAATAAAATTTTGAAGTACTGTCTTATTAAAAACTTTATAAAAAAAAACTCAGTGTGAAAAATCTTGATGAAGGAAAAGAGTACAGTGCGTATTTTACTTTCCTTGATGATTGCATTATCTAAGATCTTTAAAATAATGCATTCTAATATTTTATACCAACTTTTTAAATGTTGCAATGAAGAGCTTTAGTGAACTAATCTATTAAATTGTCATTTTAACGAATCATTGATGTATCATTCTTTCAATTGAGCTATGCACGTAGTATTATCCTCATATAGCATTGTTGGATTTTTCCTTTTGATTGATAACCCACACAATTCTCAAATATGTTGAATGACAAATCTTAACCAGATACAATCACGACTTACCTCATAAATTGCTAAAATTTATGCATGGTTAGAAGAAATGGCAACTATAATTTGTTTTAGAAAACACCATGAAATAGTCATGCCTCCATATATGAATAAGTAACATATTTGGGATCGAGTCTTGTGTGAATCAGATAAATATTCTATATCTGTATAACCAATTAAATTTGATTTTAATACATTTAAGTAATATAAGCCCATGTTCGTAGTTCCTCGGAAATATCGAAGTATAAATTTAATTCCATTTCAATGTCTTTGAGTTGGAGAATAATTATACTTACTAATAAATTTACAGTAAATAATATATCAAGTTATTTTATTGCTAACAAGATACATTAGTGCTCAAATGGCATTAAGATATGGTACTTCAAGACAAAGATGTTCTTCATTATCCTTAATAAGTCGAAAAGGGTTTTTTTTTCACATCTAGTGACTTTACAATTATTGGTGAACTCAATGGATATGCTTTATACACATAGAATTGCTTTAATATTTTTGTTAAATAATTTGATTGATAGACAAAAATTTCATTTGTCAAGTGCTCAATTTAAAAACCTAAACAAAATTTTGTCCTTTCAAGGTCTTTCATTGCAAATTCTTTTTTTAAGTAATTTATCACGTTTGATAACTTTTTAGGAGTTTCAATAATGTTTATGTCATCAATATAAACAATAATTATGACAAATTCAAATCCGAATCTTTTTATAAAAGCACACGGACATATAAGATCATTTTGTAGCCTTTTTTCAACAAATATTCACTAAAGCAATTATACCACATGCTTCCTAATTGCTTTAATCCATATAAACATTTATTTAATTTGATCGAATAAATTTCTCAAAAATTCAAATTTTGTGCTTTAGGCAACTTAAATCCTTCAAGAATTTTCATATGGATATTGTTATTAAGTGAGCCATATAAATAAATTATAACTATATTTATTAGATGCATTTAAATCTTCTCATTTATTACCAGACTAGTTAATATTGTAATTATATCCGCCACAGAGAATATATCTCTTCATACTCAATAGTAGGTCTTTGGGTAAAACCCTGTACAACAAGCCGTGCTTTATAGCTTATAATCTCATTTTTCTCATTTTGTATGCACACAAATACCCATTTATATCCCACTGGTTTTACACCATTTGGTGTACGGACTACAGATCCAAAAACTTCACTTTTTTCAAGTGAATTTAGTTCCATCTTGCATCTTTCCACATTGGTCCATCATTTTTATGTCTACATTATTCAACACATGTAAGTTCAAGATTCTATTTTCTTTCATAATATTGAGTGCTACATTATGTGCAAAAATATTGTCAATATTTATTTCATTCTGATTCCATCCTTTTCCATTGTGACATAATTTATTGAGATCTCTTCATTTTCACTAATTTCAATACTTGGATTTATTCTGGATTTTTATCAATTATGTCAAGGGTTTTTTCTAGAGTTTATGTTTCAATTTTTTCTCACTATCTTGAATATTTTCTTCTTTTATTTTTTGAGGATTATTATCTTTGGAACGAATTAGTTTCCCACACTTTTGGTGTGCCTTGTCTTACTAGGACATCAATGCTAATAGGAGCATTTGCAGCTGATATATAAGATTTAATTATTCTCTTTAGGTCAGTAAATATGCCGTATAATTGATTTACTATATTTTGCAAAAGAATTATCTTTTTAACTTCAAGTTCATATTGATTTGTGCAATGATCAAAGCTA
Source organism: Theobroma cacao (assembly GCF_000208745.1). Classification (NCBI taxonomy): domain Eukaryota; kingdom Viridiplantae; phylum Streptophyta; class Magnoliopsida; order Malvales; family Malvaceae; genus Theobroma; species Theobroma cacao. Next base: position 9,308,623 of record NC_030855.1, read on the forward strand.
AATAATAATAATAATAATAATACATTTCAAGATATTTTCTATCACAGCCCAATTCTCAAGCCATGACCAGTGCAAGGACCCAATAGGCGTGGCCCATTGGGCCCAAGCAAGCCTTTATATGAAAACTTGTTCATTAGACCACCTGTCCCTCGTTTACCTCTAAGGTTCTTAATTCATTGTTCTCAAAAATAATTTTCCTTTCGAACATAAATCGTGGCAACTGAACAATAGCATTCACAAAATAATATTACCATTTGCCAACTTGTAGTGACATTATCATGCAAACCAAACATACAGTGTTTACAACAAATCTCAAGAATTATATTTAATTAACTATATACTTATACAAAAGACCTTGACTATCAGCGGAGTGACTCTGAATTGGATAATATTATGGAGTGCTCTGGCCAACCTACCGTAAGATGAACAGAAGGAAGCACCTCTACTTAAGATCTAACTATCTACGAACCTGAAAATTAAAACATGAAGTTGAAAAGGATAAGTATAAACCCAGTGAGTAAACATAGGAAGAGAAAAAGCAAACGATACGAAGAGTTTTTCAAAAACATGATGCACTTGTTTAAAAACAATGCAATTTTATATATTATGAACAAAACTTGATGCCGTGCTGTTTTTCAACTCATTTTAAAATATTTAGGAGTTTAAGCGAGGCAAGCATAGCAGAGCGAATCTCGTTGCAGCGAGAACGAATTTTCGTTGCATCTAACTTCAGGGCAAAATTTTGAACCAACAACTTGAGAGTTTTTCACTAAAGCAAGAATGCATTTTCGCTGTAGCGAAATCTAGAGCAAGGGTTAAGGCCATCCACCAAAGAGTTTCTCGTTGCAGCGAAAATGCATTCTCGCTACAGTGAAATTTCTAGGCAGATGAAATTAAGAGAATTTTCACTACTATAAAAATCCAATCCTATTGCAATGAGAATCAGATTAAACACCTTTGACAATAATCAAGTTTCAATAATCAATGCAATCACATATTAATTCCAAAACTTTCTATATAGTAAATATACATATATCTATATATATAAACACGTATACCACCACCGCCTCACTTAGCTCATGTGCACTCTCACACCGCATATAGTCTGAGTCATGGTGTGCTCCCCCACATCGTGCACAGCTAATGCCATTGTGTGCACCCCCACATCGCGCACAGGTAATATCATCATCAGTGTGTGCACTCACATAACACACCACTATTACTGTCATGTGCACTTCCACACCGCACAAGGCATATATCATCAGTGTGTGCACTCACACAGCACACCACTATCAACATAATGTAGAAACACATGAATTCATCACATTCATATTTCACAACATAAAAACATTTCATCAAGGGCTTGTTCCCATGCAAATTTTAAAGAAAAACCAATAAAATATTTGCAAGTGGTTCAATCAAGCATATAATCATTTATTCCAAAACATTTTAATGCAAGTTCACTCACCTTAATGCCACTTTACAAAACTAGTGCCCACAAAGTCTCAATCTAGGTAGTCTCGGAATACCGTTAAAACCTATATTTACCAATAAGCCATAACAACCTCCATCAAGTCATAATTTGAATTTAATAATTCTAATAAATATACACTATACAATCTACACTCTAACCCAACTTTTAACCTAGAATTCTAGTCTAATTCACAAACCCTTTTAACTAATTGTTCAAGTTTGAAGTTTCTTGACGTTGGTGCTTGAAGGTATAAAGATCAACCAAACCTAGCAAATTTCAAAGAAAGGAAATTTGAAGAAACTTAGAAAATAAAGTCTAAAAATTACAACCCATAAATTCAAAAATTCAAGGGTTGAAAATATATACCTTTTAGCCTTAAAAATGAAGATTTGAAGCCAAAAATCCAAGTGTTGTTGAAAGTGGAGTAGAAATAGAAAACAAAAGAAAGTAAGAGAGATTTTTCTTTCTCTCTCCTAGGGTTTAGATGTGCTGAAAATTGGGGTTAGAAGCTACAAGTTTGATGCTCAAGAACTTAGGAGAAGGAAGGAGCAAGAAAAGAAAAAGAAAGAAAGAAAAGAAGGAAACGAAAATGAAAATCTTTGAATTTTATGGGGGAGGAACAAATTTGGCGTTGGGAGAAGATGAAAGAGGAAGATGATGCCTTGGACACAATGGCCGGCCATGGGATAAAGATGGAGAGTCAAAGCAACTTTTGGAAGCTTGGACCAAGCTTTATGAGAAATTATCGTTTTGCCCTTTAAGGTTTTCACCATTTTTAATTGTATAAACCCATAATCTTTTAATTCGAATTTCTTTCCATTTTTCTTCCTTAACACTTGTACCAATAAAATATCAAATTTATGATTTAACGTAGTAACACCGTAATATTTAAATATTTACTTACCTGCGCTAGCTTTATTTAATAAAAACATGCAGGCCCCATCAACGTCATTTTTCTCTAAAATTTTCTTGCCTTTCTTCTTCCCCACTTAGATCAACCATATATTTCTCCTTCATGAAAAATTTTGACATCGAATAAAATATTAATATTTTAATATTATTTTATTCAAAAATTTTTCACTAGCCTTTTGGGGCTCCAAAACATCTTACTTTGCCCTAATTCACATTGAATCACCTTTTATCTGGCAAATTCTTTCCCAACAAAAATATTATTATTTTATTATTATTTCTTCACGTGTAGAATATTTTATCTTAAAATACTCTTTTCACTCGTCTCCATCCTTTGGCACTTAAATCAGCATCCATTGACCCTTTGTCTCGTTGATAAGGTCATATTGACTTCTATAGGAAAGTACTTGGTGTCACATTTTTTTTTCAGTTGTTTGTTTTCTCTCCCTAATGTTGGAAAAATTGTTTCATCAAAATAACAATTAGCAAACCTTGCTGTAAATAAATCTCTTGTTGAGGATTCTAGATATTTAATTATCAATGGAAATTCATACCCAACATATATTCCTAACCTCCTTTGAAGACCCATCTTTGTGCGTTGTGATGGAATAATTGAAACATATACTACACATCCAAAAATTCTTAGATAGAAAATATTTGATTCGTGATCATAAACCAATTGTATAAGGGAGAATTTATAATAACTCTTTGGCATGATGTGTACAAGTCTACTGCACCTAAAATGGCATGCCTCCCGGTAGAAATTAGGAGATTAGATTTCATATGCAATGACCTTGCAATCAATTAGAAGTGTTTAATAAATGATTCTGTTAGACAGTTTTATGTATGAACATGAGCAACAAACTATTCAATAGTTACTCCAACTAATATGCAATATTAAAGGCTTGAGATATAAATTCACCAGCATTGTTAAGACGTATAGTCTTGATTGCATAATCAGGAAAATGTGCTTGCAAACCAATGATTGCAAATGCCAAATTGCAAGCTGATAATAAGCACATATGTGACAATCTAGCTGATGCATCTATTAAAATTGTAGAATATTTAAATGGTGCACACGATGGATGTATAAATCCACATATATCACCTTGAATATGATTCAAAAATGTAAGGGAGTCAGTCCCAACTTTAGATGGCTTTTTAATTTGTAACGACTCCTCTCCGGTCGCTACTGGTGCTTGAGACCTCTGAGAAAGACCCGCCAAGTCCCGAATAAGCCTTACTCAAAATGCCTGTTAGTTCACTACATACAATCACTATTCCATTTTGATACTTAAAACAATATACTTTCATATCATGACTTGAACCATAAACAAACTAATCGATTCAAGCTTTAAACCATTTAATCACTAGTTTATACATTAAAATCCACAATCTCCAATTATTTACTTATATCAACATCAATATCTGTTTACAACTTAATGAACAAAGAGCTACGACTTGACCTCTAACAACGGAACGACTCGGGATAGAATGCTAGGAGATCCCTTTACCTATTTGTAGTGGACCTAACGCACCGATGATTACAGACTAGGCTGATCCCTGTCAACAAAAAGGGAAATAAAAGGGTGTGAGTCTCATAGACTTAGTGATCATCGGCTCCGTGAGTAGGGCGTAGAGGGGAAACAAGCATCACGTAGATAATTTTGAATATTAAAAAGCAAGATTATAAAAACCATTTATTTCAAACGAAAGTTTGTGCCTTATATGAAAAACCAAGAATTTCCTATGCATTATAATCATTTCAAGTAGTACACAGAAATCAAGGTAAATAAAAGTTTCCACCCCAAAACAGGTCAATAACCTTATTCAAGTCAATCATTTGAAACATAGATTTAAAACAACTATACAAAAAAGAATCCCACCGTCGAAAATCAATCGGCATTTTACTCAAATCAAATCAATAGATTCGGGCAAACTCCCTTGAAATTGAATGTTAATCAAACTTATTTGTAAATCACAAATCGCCTCGTACTCGAGGAGTTAAAATTCATTTCACAGTAAAAATAGGGGAGCTATGGAAAAATCATTCAATTCCATTTTCACCATGCAAAGAAATATGAGTTTGAAAACCCAGAGAGATGCCACTCTCGAGTAGGGAATGGAAATAAACCCGTGGTCTCACTACCGCGTAATAACATCCGGGAGCATCACTTCCACCGAATTCCCACATTGCCAAGGCAGTCTCAACGATGTTGGCCGACATTAGAGATATCAGGCAGTCGCAACCGCCAAAATCACTAGTGGCCTAGCCACGCATACATATTATAAAATCTTGTTCCAAATTTACTCCCAAAACATTCAACATAAGGTATGATAAAATCTATTATCATTTTCATAAAATAAAGTTGGTGCACGAATTTCGAAATAATAATTCGCATGGTAAATAAGTATCATAATCATGTTTGCACACTACACCAAGATAAAGCACATTTTTGGATGTAAATCGTCTTGAAAAGCTTGTTTCCTAGTTTAAAAACACTTTACGTATAATTTATACATATAAATTCAAAACACGTTTAAAAATCATAACAATAACAAATTCTTAAAATTTCTATCAACCCATGCTTTCCACAATTTTCGCGTTTAAAATAAATCATACGTATATGTATATATTTATGAAAATTTTAAAATTGGCACCCCCTACTCACCTTACAATAGCAGGATATTATATCGCTATAGTTCAAAGACGTATGTAGCTATTTCTTCTTGTCGGTCGTTTGTTATTTCCTCTGGCACTCCACTATAGTGCACTATCTTTACTTTAACACTTCCTAGCAACAATTCAAACTCAATATATTTAGTGCATCAATTCCACTTCTATTTCTCATTCTATCATGAATCCATATTCAACTAACTCACATCTTAATACATTTTTACTAAAATTACTTATATCCTTTGCTCACGTAATTTTTTAGATTTTAAACACAAGCAACTTATTTATGATATTAAGTGCCTACTTCAACCTTTCTAAGCAACTTCCATCTAAATCCACCTTATATTTTTATAATATTAACCACATTTACGGCAACCACAATCATTTCTAATCTACTTAATTATTTTCCAATTTCCATCCACATTATTCCTCCTTATTTCTTCCGAATAATATACCATGCAACTTAACACTTCCAACAAACTTATGCAAATAGATCCCTCCGACAACAATAATTCCACATAATGGACCATTTCAAAATTTCTTAACTATACTTAAAATACTATTCATTCATTTCATATTTTCCTCTTTGCTTTAATCCTATAAGATATCATACAAGAATTTTTAAAAGTTGTATTAAAGCAACTTAAATTTACTTCATATCACCAATAACCAAAGTTTAGTCAAACAAGATGGGCTAGCCCCTAAACAATCCAAGTTCACAACAAACCCATGGAAAAGAGCAAAGCAATTTTACCAAATTGGGCTAGGTTGGCCCAAGTCTTCACCTTTCTTTTCTTTCTCTTTTTCTTCCTTCACTCGATCTCTTTCTCACCCTTTGCTGCAGCCTTCATCCTTCCTCCACTCCCAACGCTGGTAGCAAGCTCTCTCCTTTCACTCTCACCGTCGGTCACCATAAAAAAAAAACCCAACTTCCTCACTTTTCCTTCCTCAAAAATCCAGCAGCACAAAGCCTCTCTTTTTCCTTCTCAACTAGCAACAAGACTCTTTCTTTTTCCCTCTCAAAACTGGTAGCAAGTTCCCTCATTTCTCCCTCTCAATACTGGCAGCAAGTTTCCTCATTTCTCCCTTTCAAAATTGACAGCAAAACTCTTTCTTTTTCCCTCACAACCAGTAGCCACACTCTTTCTTTCTCCCTTGGTTTTTAGTTAGATTCCCCCTCCAAGTGCCAAGTCTTCCTTTTGTTTTTCCTTTCTTTGCTTTTTATTCTCTTTTGCTCTCAGTTGGTGCAAAGATTTCTTGTTCTTCTCTTTCCAGCCAACCTTTCTCTTCCTTGTCTCTTAAAGTGTCAGCCATTATGGAAAGGAAAAGGACAATAATTTATTTGATATTGATTTTCACATGTGGAAGACAAATTGGACAAGTCAATGTACTAGTCAATTATTTTATCTTCTTTTCTTCCTTTATGGTTTTGGTCTGCTTTCCTTCTTTCACTCATAATTTGGCTTTTTCTCCTTTTTTCTTTATCTCCTCAAATGGATGATGATAAAATGAAAGAGACAAAAGAAAGGTTTTATCTAATGTTGCTTCATGGTGGGGTCGACAAATGACAAGTTTCTTGCCAATGTTCCCCCACCCTTTTTTCTTTCTTCTTCTTTCATTTCTTCACTTTATTTCACTTGGTTCGCCCCCCCCCCCCCCTTTTTTTTGTTTCTTCTTCTTATTCCTTTATCATATTTTTGTTTACTAGGCCGGCCCCCCTTTTTTCTCTTCTTCCTTCATTCCATTATTTTATTTATTCACTACTATTATATATTTATTTTGTTTTATTTTTAACTTCAATTAACAAACTTTGCATATAATCCTAAACTTCATTTTATTTACTACACAACCCTCTAACTTTCGTATTTTAAAATTTAGTCCTTTCGACACGTTTAAAAAATTCTAATTTTTTTCTATCTTTCTTCTCTTACACGTGTACAATCAAAATATCAAAATTGCATTTCAACGGGGTATTACCATAATATTTTAATATTTACTTACCTACGCTAGCTAGATTTAATAAAAACACGTGGGTACAATTACCATCGTTTATCTCCAAAATTCATTCGTACGTCTTCTCCCTCCACTTGAATTGATCATATAATTCTTCTTCATGACTAATTCCAACATCCGATTAAATATTAATATTTTAATATTATTTTATTCTAAAATTTTTCACTCACCTCCTTTGGTCTCGAAACGCATTAAGTCTCGGTTCATTTCCAAATCATCTTTTAGCTTACTAATTCATCCCTGACAAGGATATGATTATTTAATTATTATTTTTGTGCGTGCGAAATATTTTACTTTGGAGCATTCCTTTGCTCCTTTATCGCTCTTTAGCATGTAAACTCGCATCAATTATTCTTTCATCTTATCGAGACGATTATTTTAACTACTATACGAGGGTACGGGGTGTTACATAATTAATTTGCCTTTAGAATAAGCAACACATGAGAATTCATTAGATTGAAAAATCTTCTAGCTTTTTCAATAGATGATTACATTAGTTTTCAATAATTTTCACATCATTATTGATCTGAGATGGTCCAACTGGTCATGCCAAACATTAAAATCATTAGTAAACTTCTAGTTTACTATAGCATGAGTTTCAATCATTCTAATATTTGGGTAGAACAATCTAGAAAACAAAATGGGTAATTTTTTTTTATTATACACTTCTTACCTAAGCTAATAATGTAATATAAAGGTATTAATTGCTTCTTTTATTTGTTGTTTCAATATGATATCCATTCAGACAAATATCTTTAAAACTTAATAAATTTTTTTGAGACATTAAAAATAATACATCCTCTATTATAAACTTTGTTCCTCAAGGTAGTAAAATATTGGCTGTTCCAGAACCTTCAATTAATCTTGTACTACCAAATATTGTATTGACATTGGTTTCTAGATATTGTATTGACATTAGTTTCTTCCTTTGTCAAGTGGGAAAAATATTTTTTGTCTTTAAATATAGTGTGCATTGTAGCAATGTCTACTAGACATATATTTGCATTATTGATCTTGGATCCAATAAGATGAATGTCCATATTTTTCTTCAATAAAATAAGATATACACAAAAAAAGCTTACAAGTTAACATAAAAGAACATTAAATATATAATTAAAATAATAATAAGAACATACCATTTAAATAAAATAAGAACATATAAAAACATCTTTATAATATAGTTAAACTAAAATATATTAACTACTATTAAGAAATTTCATTCTTGGATATTTCTATTACCAATCAAATGATCAATTCCTTTTTTTGTGTGGATAAGAATTGTCACGACCAGATTTTAGAGCCGTGACCAGTGCATGGACCCAATGGGCATAGCCCACTAAGCCTAAGCAAGCCTACTTATATAATCTTGCTCATCATTCCATCAATTATTCTTAAAGTCACCTTTCATACTTCCAATCTATAAAAACCTAATTAATATGCTATAGCAATCAAAACTACATTTCACATTAACCCAAATAATATTAACCATTGCCACTCATGGTGGCTTACCAATCAAAATATACATATATGCTCTAAGGCTTGCATTTTAGTTCTTTACATCACATGTACGTATTTACAAACAAAATGACTTTGGGCTTCCAACAGAATGACCAAGGTGAAGGGACGGCTACTGAATGCCAACATACCTACCAAAGAGACGAAACTACGTGGACACCTCGACCTAGGTTCCAATTACCTCTTAATCTGAAAACATGAAGTTGAAAACAATGAGTACAAACTCAGTAAGTGAACATAAGAAGGGAACAAGCAACGATAAGAAAAGTTAATAATCATGATGCACTTATTTGAAAACAATGCAACTTAGTTCAAGTTCTTATTAAAAATCCCTCCATTAAACCCCTGGTTATTAAATCATTTAATGATGAAGGGGTATTCAGCATGAAATTGGAAATAGAGGAAATTTCCAGCAATCATCCAAGCAAGGCTGTATAAACAGAATGTTTCTCGCTGCAATAAAATCAATTTACAAGTAAATGGAAAATTTTCAAGATTCATCATGCCATATAATCACATATTATAATAATGATCTTTCTAATTGCATATACATATACTTAAGCATATATCAATTAGTATACCACCACATCTCATCCAGCTCATGTGCATTCCCCCACATCGTGAACATAGCCAGGCATCCCATCTCACCCAGCTCATGTGCATCCCTCCACATCGTGCACATAGCTGGACACCCCATCTCACCTAGCTCGTGTGCATCCCCCCACGTTGTGCACATAGCCTGAGTCATGGTGTGCATCCCCCCACATCATGCACAGTTAATGCCATCGTGTGCATCCCCCCACATCGTGTACACGAGCAGTATCACCATCCATCTCCCTTACCACTGTCATCACCGGCAAGTGCACACTCACCTCGCACATGCACGGTTGCATTTGTTTCACAATGGTACCATTTATGACATAGTATATATATATATATATATATATATATATATATATATCAACATTATACAGAAACATATGAATTCATCACACTATCCATTTCATAAAGGCTTGTTCCCGTGCAAGTTTTGAATAATAAAAAAAACCAATAAAACGTTTTAAAGGATTTAATCAACATATATGTGTATATCTCAAAATCTTTTTATGCAAGTTCACTCACCGGTACTTGTTGAACCTTTAATCAACTCTAACTTCCCTAATGGTCCAAATGGGGCTGAGGGGCCTTGTTGGAACCTATCACACACAAAAACATCACAGCCAATCCAATTTACATTAATATCACTCCAAAAGTTGTTTCCCAATTCAAGCTTTAATAGCCCTTCCTATCTATCTTCTAATTACCATTTAATTGGCTATTCCATTTCTCTACTTTAGTAACACTAGAAATAGATAAACAATTTCAACAAATAAAGTAACTCATAACTCTAATTACTAGCCATCATCAAAACTTAAAACCAATCCTAATTCATCACTCAAGTTGGTGGATGGTAATGAAATTTCTTCCCAAGAGTCCTCAAGCTATCATGAAACCTCTCTTTCTTTCTCTACAAAGTTCAGTAGCTGAGAAAAAGTATTAAAGAAAGACTTTTAAAGGTTTGTTTAAGGTGAAGGAGTAAAAGAGTATGAAAAACCCTACAACAGGGTGTGTAAAGCATGAAAATTGAGGTTAGTTTGAGAGAGTGATGGAAGCTTGAGAAAAACTTTCATGGAAGAGGAGAAAAACGTGAGATGGGAGGAGGAAGAAGAAGAAGAAAAAGTTGTTGAAGAAATGTGGAAGCTGTTGGAAAATATGAGATCTTTATAGTTAAAGCTTATCTAATTTCTCATGCAATTACAATAATGCCCTTAACAAGGCCACTTGTCTTCCTCTTTTTCTTGTGCAATCTTTTTACTCTTTTGACATTGGAAAAGGTCCAAAATCCTCTAAAAGAGGTCCCTTAAGTAGCCCCCAAAAGTCCTAGCTTCAAAAATCCCCTAAACTTGTTATTTGTGTAAATTACGGTGAGGGTCACGACTCTCAATTTCAAGAATCGGGGAGCTTAAATGTTCTGTCCAAATCTATCCTTTTAGCATAGTATTTTCACTTTAACAAGGATTTGATCGCCTTCTTTTCAAAACTGGGCAAAGTTGTAAACATCAAAGTTGTAGCCCTGCCTCTTAGATTTCTAATGGTCTAAAAATCATGTCATTTGGACTTTTGTAATGGGAGATATGCTTGAAAAATAGAAACATATGCAAATAGAGCAACAACCCACTATGCACCTTTCTTCACCAATTGAAATTATTTTTTAATCATACTCCTATGACGACATAAAATAATTATAAGTAACATAAAACTAGCATCATTTGCTCAAATTAAACCTTTAAACATAAGTTCTAGCTCGAGTTACATATTTATGAAGGTCGAGGTTTCACAAGAATATCAATAATGTCTTGATATGTTATATTAACTTGGCCATGGTTAAAAGTATCACAAGATGTTTTAGCTTTCAATGGTGCTTTATAAAATTTAAGATTGATAGGTACGTTACCAATTGCCTCTCATGCCACATCGATGACAAGATATTTTCTATATTCTTTTTATTTTATCCATTTTTATTTGTTCATTATTCATTCACTTTTGGTAGGTTAAAATTATTCAGCCATTTTTTATGGATTAAAGGTATCCATCCACTTTTGGTAAGTTAGTGGGTTAAGGTATTCATCCACTTTTTAGTGGGTAAAATTATTCTTAGAATTATAATAGTGATTAATGCAAATTATTATGGTGACCTCTTTCATGTCTATGACCATAATTGTTAAATAATGTCGCATTCACTTCAAAAAATGGATAGATTCATGATTTTTCATTAGTTGTTATATAATACCAAATCTATTTTCCAATTAAGGGATGAAATATACATAATAGCAAAATTCATATTAAGGTTGATTTTTAAGAAATGAAAACACTAAAGAGATATCAAGTCACTTATTTGATTTGTTACAACAAAAAATTAAAGACCAACCATTAAAATCCTTTTAAAGCTTGGAGATGATGAAGACAAAATAATACCAACACTTACCTGATTTGCTAAAACTTGAAATCAAAACCCAATCATTGAAATCCTTTTGAAGCTTGAAGATGATGACAACAAAATAATACCAAAACTTGAGAGATTAAAGAATCGTGCTGATAACATGTTATGAAATATATCTTGAAAGAAGATCTATAAAAGAAAGTATTTTGAGGGAAAAAAAGTATTTAGAGAGAGTAAGAAAGATCTTATTCAAGTGTGTATTTACAAATGAAGTGAGGGGCCTATTTATAGGTTAATAACCCTTTATCTAGATAGAATTTACAAGATAAAGATAATACTAAGAGATTAGATGGATGGATTAAATCATAATGTTGATGCAATCTAATTTACATCCAAATCTAGATAAAGATAATATAAATGGATATTCATAAAAATATTCATAACAAAATACAAAATATATAAATAATATTTACCATCTAACACATAAATAACATTTACCATTTAAATAAAACATACAAATTAACTTTGAAAGAAATAAATTTAAACAAAAATCGAACAAACATTCTCAAAGAAATTCAACAACATTCTTTCAATGATATTCTTCAACAACAACCAACTTAAAAAAAGGTAAATTAAAGCAAATTCAAGCTAACATATTCAATATTCTTCAAAGTTGAAGATGATCTTCCATGACTTCTCACATAGGCCCTCTAACATGTTAAAGAAATTAAAATTTTAATTAGTATAAATATTTTGTTAGAACAAGCTAAATATTTTTATATGCAACAATGCCAAAATTCATAATAACTACCATTTCCTTAAAGAGAAAAATACACCTCTAACCTTTGCACTCATCAATTATGGGATCTAATGTAATTTTTGAAAAATCTAACATACATAAAATAGAATAACAAAAAGCAAGCTTACAAAGAACTAAAAGAAATAGAAAAATAAGAATTTAAAAAGAAAAATAAAATGATAAAAAAATCAACCAAAACAACTTTCTCAAGCTCTATCAAATCATACTTAATGTTATTGAGATTGAAATATGAAGATCTGCATAGCTAATCTCAAGCACAAATAAGGACTTACACAAGCTTAGGGTTAAAGAACTCCTATAAGCATTAAGCAAATGTTGATTGGTGTTAAAAGTGGATTTAGAAGTAAAATATAACCTTTATAAATTAATACTCCATAAATTAATAAGCTAAATTAAATAATATTTTTGATCGGCCTCGACTTGAGACTAATGTTGTAAATTAATAATTCACTAAATTTATAAAATAATACAATTTTAAAAAAACACTTAGGTCCCACTTGATATATAAATTAATAATTTCCTCATTCATCAAAATTATATATATACATGACTCAAGTAGAAGGCCTTTGTAAAATATGACTCCAATGTTACTTGTTTCCTCTTGAAATTAATGTCTCTTTGGACCTCATATCTAACTTTACTTAGTGCATTAAAAAGCTCTAGTGTAGTGTTCTCATATTGCATTAGAAAATTATGCAATGTGATTATTGTTTTTAGTGCATCTTTGTGTGAGACATCCTCTAATACAGAACTATTGTTTTCAACTTCATCTCCTATGTCATTTTCGATGACGTTCTCAATAAATTGCTCGTCACTTAATAACTTTGAAGTTACCTTGTTTTCTCTTGAGTAGCTCAAAAGGTACTCAACATCCATTATATCATGATACCTCAACTCTTTTGATTAGAACATGCAATTGTTGAACGCTCCATTATCTGAATGTTGACCCAAATTCTCCAAAGCCATGTTATCCATAAACCTAACACTGTCGAAACAATTTAACATGTACAACAGTGAGAAGAAAAGGAAAGGTTCCCTTAGTACTGAAGAGGGATCAATGGAATCCACTGCTCGGAGTCATTACGTGGAAGAGGGTGAAAGCTCCCAAAGCATACGGACCCATATTCTGATTGGATGGGTTCGCTCGGGAAGTGAAATAATATTTAAGATCTGGAGAAGCCTTGCAAGGATGGCACGTACTCAAGTCGATCTTAAGGTAAAGGACAAGGAGAAGGTGGAAAAAGTAACAGTCGGGAACTATCGTCTAAGGAAAGTATCTAGTGTTCGGGATTTTTCTCCTGGTTGTGGGAGAGGTGCTGAACCCGTTAGTAAGGAAGATTATGTCAATGAGCAGCAAGGTGAGAATGATTTGGATGAGTGTGAAACCTCGATCTTCATAGACGTGTGACGAAGGTAGACACGATGACATAAATTAGGGGTAGTTCTATCATTTTCTTAGTGAGCTCCTAGAAATGAGTTTTTCTAATATTATTAAAGTCTAAGTTAACCTAAGGAATAAATGAATGAGGCACATAATAATGACATAAACGAAGAAAATAGAAATAATGATAATTTTCACGATTGGGGCAAAATGGTTATTTTAGGTCTTGGGTCTAAATTTTTAAGTTTTCATGAACTTGAGTACCTTTAATCTATTGTGGACCTTTTCTCGATGTCAAAAGAGTAAAAAGTTTGAGCCAAAGGGAAGAAGAAGGCAAGGTCAACTATGCAATGGCATTTTTGTAAATAAGTGAAACTTTAGTCAACTATAGGATAAATATCAAATTTTTTCAGCACTTTTTCCTCACTTCCAGCAACTTCTTATTCTTCTTCCCATCCTTCTTGCTCACTAAACGTTTTCCATCTCTATGGAAGCCATCCCTTGAAACCTCCATAATTTTCCCAAAGTAACTTCAATTATCATGCGTTGGTACACTTTTTCATAAGATTTTTTCNTCCCATCTTTCTTTCTCACTAAACGTTTTCCATCTTCTATGGAAGTCATCCCTTGATGCCTTCATAAGTTTCTCAAAATAACTTCAATTCTCATGCTTTGGTACATTTTTTCGTAAGATTCCTTGTGCTCTTTCACTTCTACACCTCAAGAACCCTCAAAAGTCTTTCCTCAATACCTTCTCTCACTAGCTGAATGTTTTAGAGAGAAAGAGAGACTTTCCATAATAGTTTAACAAACTCTTGGAAAGGAATTCAACTACAAAACCACCAAGGTGAGTAGTGAGTTAGGGTTGATTTTTAAGTTGCTGATGAATGGCCAATGGTTAGAATTATGGATTGTCTTATTATTGAAGGTTATTTATTTATTTCTAGTGAGGCTAAAGTAGTACAAAGTAATGACTAGTCAAATGGTAATTGGAAGCTAGTTAGGAATAACTAGTAAAACTTGATTTAGGAAAATAGCTTTTGGAATAATATTCATGTCAATTGAGTTGGTGTGATGCTATTGTGTGTGATAGGTTCCAATGAGACCTCACATCTCCACTTGGAGCATTAGTGGAAGTCGGAGTCCATTAAAGAATCAACAAAGACAAGTGAGTGAACTTGCATCTAAATTGTTTTAGGAAATGCATAGGTGCTTGAATGAATCATTTGAAAATTTTATTTGTTTTTGCTTTAAAATATACTTGGGGAACAAGCCCTTGATGAAATGTTCTTATATTGTGAAATGTGCAATGTGATTAGTTCATGTATTCCTACATTATGTTGATGTGTATGTTATGCATTAAATGGTATTATTGTGTGATAGTTATAACCGTGCGTGTACGGTGTGGGAATGCACATGATGGTGTCGGTAGTGTGCGATGTGGGAGTGCACACGTCGATGATTTATGCCATGTGGGTATGGGAGAGCACATGATGTTGATGATGATATTGTAATGTGCGATGTGGGAGTGCACATGATGACCTAGCTATGTGCGGTGTAGGAGTGCACATGAGCTGAGGGAGAGTTAGGGTGATGTAGGTAGTTGTATATATGTTTATATATGTTATATATATAAAGAGAGGTTATGGAAAATATATTGTGATTGCATTGAATATTGAATGCTAAAATTTGACAAATGCTTTCCAATTAATTTTCACTGCGGCAAAAAAAATGGATTTCATTGTGACAAAAATTCTTTAAATTTCATTGCCTTGTTTTTCGTTGTAGCGAAATTCATTCTCGCTGTAGCGAGAAAGTCTCGGGTGCTGGGGGCTTGACTAGCCCAGATTTTCGTTGCAGCGAAAATGCATTCTCGCTGCAACAAGAAACTCTCAGATGGTTGGTTCAAAATTTTGCCTAAATTTTGCTGCAGCGAAATTTCATTATCTTTGCAGCTTTGTCACAACCCAATCCCAGGCCATGATCGGTGCATGGACCCAATAGGCATAACCCATCGGGCCCAAGCAAGCCTTTCTATGAAAACTTGTTGATTAGACCATCTATCCTTCATTTACCTATAAGGTTCTTAATTAATAATTATCAAAAATAATTTATTCTCAAGAATAAATCATGGCAACTGAACATATACCGTTCACAAAATATTGTTACCATTTGCCAACCTATGGCGATATTATTATTCAAGCCAAACATGCAGTGTTTATAACAAATCTCATGAATTATATTTAAATAGCCATATACACATACAAAAGACGTTGACTAATAGCAGAGTAACTCTAGCATGGATACTATCATGGAGTGTTCTGGAAAACCTACCGTAAGATGAACAAGAGGAAACACCTCTACCTAAGATCCAACTATCTTCGAACCTGGAAACTAAAACATGAAGTTGAAAAGGATGAGTATAAACTTAGTGAGTGAACATAGGAAGGGAACAAGCAAACGATACGGAGAGCTTTTCGAAAACATGATGCACTTGTTTAAAAGCAATGCAATTTTTGCATATTATAAACAAAACTCGATGCCGTGCTGTTTTTCAACTCATTTTAAAACATTTAGGAAGTTCAAGAAAGGCAAGTATAGCAGAGCGAATCTTGCTGCAACGAAAAGTAACTCAAAAGTTTCTTGCTGCAGTGAAAACTCGAGCTGACATTTTACCTAACCACCCGAGAGTTTCTTGCTGCAGCGAGAATGCATTTTCTCTGTAGCGAAAACTTGGGCTAGTCAAGCCCTCTGCACTCGAGAGTTTCTTGCTGCAGCGAGAATGAATTTCGCTGCAGTGAGAAACAGGGCAATTAAATTAAAAGAATTTTTGGTCATAACGAAAACCCATTTTTTGCTGCAGTGAAAATCAATTGGAAAGCATTTGTCAAATATTAACATTCAATATTCAATGCAAACACATAATACTTTCCCTAACCTCTCTATATATGTGTATACATGTATACAACTCCTATCTCACCAGCTCATGGGCACTTCCACACCGCACATAGCTAGAATCATCCTATGCACTCCTACACCACACAAGGCAATATCATCATGTGCACTCCCACATCGCACATGGCATATATCATCAGTGTGTGCACTCACACAGCACACCACTATCACGCACATGGCATATATCATCAATGTGTGCACTCACACAGCACACCACTATCACCGTCATGTGCACTCCCACACCGCACACGCATGGTTACAATTATCACCCATTAATGCCATTCAATGCTTAACATACACGTCAACATAATGTAGAACTATATGAGTTCATCACATTCATATTTCACAAAATAAAAATGTTTCATCAAGGGCTTGTTCCCATGCATATTTAAAGAAAAGTTCAATAGAAATATTTCAAGTAATTCAACCAAATAAAAATGCATTCATCCCAATACATTTTAATGTAAGCTCACTCACCTTAATGCCACCTTACAAAACTAGTGCCCATAAAGTCTTAATCTAGGTAGTTCTGAAATACCGTTAAAACCTATATTTACCAATAAGCCATAGCAACCTCCATCAAGTCATAATTTGAATTTAATAATTCTAATAACTATACACTATACAATCTGCACTCTAACCTAACTTTTAACCTAGAATTCTAGTCTAATTCACAAACCCATTAAACTAATTGTTCAAGTTTGAAGTTTCTTTATCTTGGTGCTTGAACGTATAAAGATCAACCAAACCTACCAATTTTAAGGAAAGAAAATTTGAAGAAACTTAGAAAATAAAGTCTAAAAATTACAAACCCATAAATTCAAAAATTCAAGAGGTGAAAATATATATCTTTTAGCCTTAAAAAATGAAGATTTGAAGCCAAAATCCAAGTGTTGTTGAAAGTGGGATAGAAATAGAAAATAAAGGAAAGAAAGAGAGATTTTTTTTCTCTCTCCTAGGGTTTAGATGTGATGGAAATTGGGATTAGAAGCTGCAAGTTTGATGCCCAAGAAGTTAGGAGAAGGAAAGAGTAAGAAAGAAAAGGAAAGAAAAGAAAACAAGGGAAAGAAAATGAAAAATCTTGATTTTTATGGTGGAGGAACAAACATGGTGTTGGGAGGAGATGAAGGAGGAAGATGCTGCCTTGGACACAATAGTCGGCCATGGGATAAGGATGGAGAGTCAAAGCTTCCATTGGAAGCTTTGACCAAGCTTTATGAAAAATTACCGTTTTGTCCTCTAAGGTTTTTACCCTTTTTAATTGTATCCTCCCATAATCTTTTAATTCCAATTTCTTTCCATTTTTCTTCCTTAACACTTGTACCAATAAAATATCAAATTTATGATTTAACACGATAACACTGTAATATATAAATATTTACTTACCCGCGCTAGCTTTATTTAATAAAGGCACGCAGGCCCCATTAAAGTCATTTTTTTCTAAAATTTCCTTGTCCTTCTTCTCCCCCACTTAGATTGACCATATATTTCTTTTTCATGGAAAATTTTGACATTGATTAAAATATTAATATTTTAATATTATTTTATTCAAAAATTTTTCACTAGCCTTTTGGGGCTCCAAAACATCTTACTTTGCCCTGATTCACATCCGAATCACCTTTTATCTCACAAAATTTTTTTCGATAAAAATGTTATTATATTATTATTATTTCTTTACGTGCAGAATATTTTATCTTAAAATACTCTTTTTACTCGTCTCCATCCTTGGCACTTAAATCAGCATCCATTGATGCCTTTTTGTCTTGTTGATAAGGTCAAATTGACTTCTATACGAGGGTACTAGGTGTCACAAGCTTCCTTTTCATTGTAGCGAGATTCCCTCTACTATGCTTGCCTTGCTTGGATTCTGCTGTAGCTTTCACTCTTTTCAACTTCATGGTTGATCATAGATCCTTCAACATTAAAGGATTAAATAATCAAAGTTTGAATTGAGAGGTTTTTAACAAGAAATTAAGCTAAATTGCATTGTTTTCAACATAAGTGCATCATGTTTTCTAAAACTTCTCGTATTTATGCTTGTTCCCTTCCTATGTTCACTCACTAGGTTTATACTCACTCTTTTCAACTTCATGTTTTCAGATTCGGAGGCAGTTAAGACCTAGGTTGAGGTGTCCACGTATATTCGTCCTTTTGGTAAGTACCATGGCATTCAGAAGTTGTACCTTCACTCAAGGTCACTCCATTGGAAGTCAAGAATCTTTTTGCTTGTGTATATGTACACGTGATGTAAATCACTAAGATACATGTCATAAACAATATATGTATATTTTGATTGATGGTGCCATTATGAGTTGGCAATGGATGATATTATTTTTGGAATGATACAAATATAAGTATTTGATTGCCATGATATATTACTGCAATACTTATAGTTGAGAATTAAGAATTATGGCTTTAGAAATGATGAACAGGATCATATAAAAAGGCTTGCCTAGGCTTAGTGGGTTATGCCCATTGGGCCCTCGTGTCAGTCATGACCCGCAAATTGGGCTGTGACAATGAGGAGGATCCCCAAGAGGCCGATGACGATATAGGAAGTGAGTCGTCGACGAGTACGAGCTAAGACAATAGTAGTTCTAGTGAAATCACGAGATTTATTTGGAAGTAGTATGGTTATGAGACTTATGTCAATGTAATTGGATTGAATTATGGTTGTAAATTGTGTGAGTTTGGAAGGTATGTGTGAGACCTTGACCTCTATAGGCTCGTAACTAGGCATAAACGCAATAACACGGGCTAGGGGTAATTTCGTAATTTCTTTAGTAAGCCCCTAAAAGTAAGTTTTAGACAATATTATGGCCTAAATAGGCCTAAGAAATAAATGGATGATTAAATAAGGGTAAAATGACAAAGGAAACAAAAATTTTGATGATTTCCATAATAGGGGCAAAATGGTCATTTTTCACCTCGGGTAAAAATTTTTAAGTTTTCATGAACCCGAACATTTCTAAACCATTATGGACCTTGTCTTAGTGTGAAAGGAGTAAAAATATTGCATAAAAGATTGGAGGAGAATAAGCTAATTTGTGGAGGGGCATTTTGATAATTTAAGTGGAGTGGATAAGCTTGGGCTATAAATATCTCTTTCTTCTAGTAGCTTTTTTTCTTCTTCTTCTTCTCTTTCACGTTGCTTCCCAACCTCCATGAAAGCTTGATAAGAAAGCTCCACAACCTTCCTCAAATAGCTCCAAATTTCATGCTTTTGGTGCACCCTTTCCATAAACCCTTGTGCTCTTCCATTCTCTCACTTTAAAACCCTTGAAAAATCTTGTTTCCATACTCTGTCTCACTAGGTAGGTGTTTTAGAGAGAGAAAGAGGAAGCTTCAAAAATAGCTTGAAAGTTTGGGAAGAATTTCAAATGCAAGCTACCAAGGTGAGTACTACACTAGAATTGAGTTTTGGTGTTGAGAATGATTAGTGTTTAGATTTGGGGGTGAATTGGTAGTTGGGATGTTCATTCATTTTAAAGTGATAAGGGCAGTGAGAATAGATAGCCATTTAAATGGCCATTGGAAGTTAGCTAAGAGAAAGCTTTTGGGCTTTATAAGTATGTGAATTGACATATTGGTGATGCTAATGTGATGGTAGGTTCTAATGAAGTCCCACAGCCCCAATTGGACCATTAGGGAGGTTAAAGGCGGTTAAAGGCTAAACAAATACCGGTGAGTGGACTTGCATTTCAAACTTGTTTTGGGGAATGTGAATGATTTTATCCAACTTGTCTTTGAAAATGTACCTTGGGAACAAGCCTTTGGTGAAGTGATTTTATATTGTGAAAATGTGCTATACAATGGTTTATGTGTTATCACAATATGATAATATGCATGATATGCATTGGGTGCTTCTTTATATGTTGATGTGGACCGACTATGTGCGAGTAAGAGTGTACATAAGTTGATGATGACTCGACTATATGCGAGTAGGAGTGCACATAAGCTGATGATGACCCAGCCATGTGCTAGTGGGGAGTGCACATGAGCTGATGACGATGGGAGAGTGTGCATGATGATTTATATATATATATATATATATACATGTATAGATATGTGTGTTATAGAAAGTTCATGAATATGTAAGTGGTTGAAATGCATGTGAAATTTGATATATTAAACTTTGGGAAATTATATGAGTTTCATGTTGTGTTGGTCATGTGAACAAGGTGGCCTTTGTTTGAGGGAATGGGGAATTTTTTTTGCTGGTGCCTTGTTTCTCGCTACAAAAGAAACTCTCGAGTTTGGAGGGGTGGTGCTGGCTAAAATCTCACTGCAGCGAGAAACTTTCTATTTTGTGACCAAAAATTTCGCTGCAGCGAGATTCAATCTTGCTGTAGCGAAAAACTTTATGTTTGGCTCCTCATTTGGTTCGGTTGCTACCCTATTTTCCATTTCTATGGTACCATAGTTGAGCATGGACTTCCAACATTAAGGAATAAATGAATTAAGTTTAAAATGAGGAAGTTTGGTGAGAAACCCTTGGCCAGTCAAGAAACCCTTGGTTAGTTGATAATTTAAATCAAGTGTCGCTGCAGCGAGAATGCCTTTCCATTACAGCGAGGACTCGTCGTTTATTTGACCTGATTCACATGAATGCTATTAAAGTTTTCACTCTCCAAATACCTTGTTGAGCATGGACCTTTTTCATAAAGTGATTTACTTATGTGGGGTTTACATGAGGGGTTAAATAAGAGCTAAAATAAATTGCATTATTTTGTAAAATGAATACATCATGATTTTGTTAAACATTCCTTATGGTATGCTTGTTCCCTATCTTGTTCACTCACTGGATTTATACTCACCGTTTTCAACTTCATGTTTTCAGATTAAGAGGCAGCTGGTAACTAGGTCAAGGTGCCCTATAGATTCGTTTCCTTGGTAAGTATCTCGGCATTCAATAGCCGTACATCACTTGGGTCTCTCCGCTGGAAATCGAGTTTTCTTTTTGAGATGTATAGACAAACTTGATGTAAATTATTAAGATACATGTTGTAGACAATGTACACTTGATTAGTATGCCAGTATGAGTTGGCAATGTTTAGTATTATTTTGATTCAAAGTTATGAAATGAGACTTAGCAGTTTTTGATGGAATGATGAACATGTCAGATTAATAAACTTGCTTGGGCTTAGTGGACTACATCTAGTGGGCCCATGCGCTGGTCATGGCCCAAAATTTGGGTCGTGACAGTATGAGACATGGTTAATTTCATGTTGATCGAAGTAGTTAAATAGTGATAAATGTGATGATTTGGTTGAGTGTTTGAAATTTGTCATGCATTGTTGAATGGGATTACCATTGGTAGAAGCGTATGAATCTCTTAATTATTTCTTAAAGAGAATGATAGATGGTTAGAATTGAGGCACATGGTGCCATGACATCATAGAATGATAATTGACACAAATGTAGAGCATTAGAAGTAAAAGATGAATTTGAAGGACCCACGAGAATGTAAAGTATACACGGATACCGGATTGTAATTTGATGAAAATGATATATGGCAATTGAGATGTGGTTAATGACATTATGATGCAAGGATACATGGTATAATGAAACTTATGCATATGATAGGATATGATATTGAATCTTGGCTATGGATTGGAATGAATAAAGGGAAATGTAGCCTGAACGTATTTGACATAAGAATTCCTACACATGGTGATGAATGTTGACATTTAAATGGGTGTATATATGTATATGTGGAGTTGATTATGTGACCAACTAAAGCGATAGATTATTTTTATTGATTTGAGATTTGAACTCAACGTGTTTGATGAGTTGTATAGATGATACAATGATAAGAGATACCATTAGAAATTGAGTTATGATGATATAAAAAATTTTGGAGCAATAGTTAAAGGAAGAATTTCTATTGTAATGAAATTTTTAGCAGCCATAGCACCGCAGTGCTGACTCTTCAGAACTGCGGTGTTGAGACCTGTAAATCCTTACCCTATAAACACATTTCATGACATACATGCATTGAGTAGCATGTTATTATGCTAGGAAAGTCCCTAAGAATAGACGAAATCCGGTATTGTACCTAACGGTACACTTGACTTGATTTAACCTCGAACTAGTTCAAATAGGAATCGTAGGATGAAATTTAATATTTTACAGTCTAGGAATGACTAAAAATGATTATTCGGAGTTCGAGGGTTCATTTGGGGAAAAATTGAAAATTTTGATGTTCAGGGGCAAAATCGTTATTTTGCCACCTAAGATAATAATTTGATCATGGAGTGAAATTTTTGACCAAGATTAACTATTTGGAGTATAATTTAATGATAGGAAGTGAAAAAGTTTAATTTCGGTGATTTTTGGAGTGTAGGGGCAAAAATCATAATTTGACCACAAGCGGACAAAATTTGAGATTTTGAGAGAATTTAGATCAAATTTGACAAATTGGAGAATGGTATGAGTATAAGGGATGAAAAATATGTCTATGGGCAATTTTTCAGTTTTTGGGGTAAAAATGTAATTTTTAACTTTTATAGGGGTAAAAGTGTAAATTTCAAAAATTACTCCACCAAGACTTTGGATAAGTCTAAGAATTTTATCTAAGCTATGGATATGTGAGACAAGTGTGTGGTGAAAATTTGGAAACAAATGGATGGCTAGAATTTAAGGAATTAATAAAAAATAAAAAAAATGAATAAAATAATATTATAGTAATTTAGCCTTTAAAAAGGTCAAAATTCAAGAATTCTCATCTTCTTCAAGCTGTCCAAACCAGGAGAGAAAAGGGAGAAAAGAAATAAGAACCCTAGCTGAAAAATTTGGGGAAAATCAAGAGAAATCAAGAAATCAAGCATTAAAAAGGTAAATTTCATTGATTTTTCTTGTGATTTTCACTACCCATGCATTTTTTTCTCATTTCCATGCAAAATTAGAAAGTGGGTATGGACACCCATGCTGACCAAACCTCCATGAATGAGTTTTGAGCTTGAGTTTTGGTTGATTTTAATTGAATTAAGTGATTTTTGTTAGGTTATATTGTAATATAGCAAAAATAAGCTAGAGAAATAATTTTCTCCCATTGAAACCCATTATGACGAATTTTCTAGGGGAATATTGGCTGCTGATCTTGGTGTTTATTTGAGGAATTATGATGAATAATGATGAATTATGAGCCTAGAAAAATAATGAGAATTTTCAGAGCAAAAATACGAATTTTTACCCATTAGGGGTATTTTCGTAATTTACTGTCGAGATTGATAATTTGCACCACACTGAGGGACATTAAGTCAATTTGGGTGCAATTGAGGTATAAAAACAAAAAAAAATTAATTTGGAGTTAAACGGACGCGTATAGCAATTTTTCGAGTAAAGTGCCAAAAATAGGTTAATACCTCGTTTAAGCCGTTTTAGGCTATTGCATTTCATACCATGCATTAGTATAGGATTAAGTCAATTATATAGTGATTTAGCATCAATGTGGTGAATTGTGTAATTTTTGCAATGTGTCTAGGAGGAGAGCCTTCTGGTAAAGGCAAGGAAGTCGTACACGACGAATAGTTATCGGGGCACCTAGAAAGCATTTAATTTGTACAAACGGTGAATAAACCTATTATTATTGTAAATTATCTAGAGTTTATTTTTAAATGCTCTTTATGTATTTTATGAAGTGAAAATGAGATTACAATGAGACTTTTGATGTTTTAGAAATAAATATGACAAATAAATATATTGTGTTCATTATCTGAAATGAGAAACTTTTGATTATGAAATTGAGTAAATGGGAGGCCGCCAATTGTCTTGAAAAATATATTTTCCTATGAATGGCTTATGATATATGAGTATGTGTGGCTATATTTTATAATTGCATTGGGAATTTATATAAGTTGTCTTTTATTATGCAGGCTGGGTAAATAAATAAAAGCCACGTTATACTGTCGAAATTTTATTAAAATTGGTGGGTTTAGTCACTGCAGTGACGGGTTTCCATGGACTGCCATGACGGGTTTCCGTGGACTGCCTATTAGAGGGGCACGGTAAACCTGGTTATATAGTTACTCCGGTTGTAGAGGCGAGGAGGGTAACTCCCGGGGTAGTGTTAGAGTTCACTTCACGTTGAACCCCCATGTGAATGTGTAACTCGGCCAACGCCAAGGAACGGCTTGTTTGCAAAACTAACATGTGTTTAACATGTAAATATCTTAACAACCTTGACGGACTCGATTAGATGCCTCAGCCAAGGTATCCCCGAGGACTAGTTTTTGGCTTGAGCCTTGTTTCTAATAAAAGTCATAAGCCTTAACAACTATTTTGGTAAATTACAAATATTTTATGGTTTAAGAAATAAATTGAAAACCTTATGAAATGGTTTGTGATTTGTTGTTTAAACTTGCCTCTATTTTACTTGCCTTTAGATATTTATAATAATGTTTGTTTACTCAATGGGATTGCAAAATCTCACCCACCTCCTTTTCCAAATATTTCAGGCCTTTGGTAGCTTGTAGATACCCTATTTTGTCGAGGATTCCAGTTGACCCCTCTATCTCACAGACAATAGGTTACTATCACCAACACTTGGTGTATTTATGGGCCACTTGTCATTGTAATTATTATTGTACATTATAACTTTGTAAATTAGTGTAGTATGAATTTATTTTACTTACACGTGTTTCTATAAATATTGTTTTATATAAAAATGCTATATTTTAATCAATATTTTGAATAGTAATATTTTTCTATAAATCCTTTTAAAAGAAAATTTTGTCTTTTGATTTACTTGAGTCAGAAACGACTGGTAATTGTTTAAAATGGAATGTTTAACAACGATTGCTCACAAGAAAAGTAAGAAACTGATACGTAAGCCTTGCGGGGTTTCGATTGGCATTTCGGGTAATTAATGTAAATCGGGACGTCGCGACGGTTGTCATGGGCCCGAGGGAGGTTCCGGGTCGTGACAAGACCACTCAATTCCAGTAGCTGCAACACTGTAACATTGACTACCCAGCGCTACAGTGCTAAGAACATCCCATACCTAGAAGGCATGAGCAAGTGGTGAGTGGCATGATGATGAATATAATACCTCGTACTTTAATATGGTGCCTAATTGTGAAACCCCAACCTTCATAGATGTGTGACTAGAGGTAGACTGTTGAGTGCATCAAATTGACATATTTAATGGGAGATTAAATACCTAATTAGCCTAAGTTGGACTAGATTTAAGATTGAATTTAAGTATTTTTATTTATTTTATTAGTTTAGTTTAATTTATGTTTAAATGTTTATTTCGAGTTAATGATGCTAGTTTTGCGCTATTTATAATTATTTTATGTTTTTATAGAAGTAGGATCAAAAATAACTTCAATTGGTGAAGAAAGGTGTATAATTAACCATTGCTTTATTTGCATATATTTCGGTTTTTCAAGAATATCTCCCACTAAAGAAGTCCAAATGACATGATTTTAGACCATTAGAAAGCTAAGAAGAAGAGCTACAACTTTTATGTTTTCCAATTTGCCCAGTTCTGACTGAAAAGTGGTCAAAATCTTTGTCAAAGTGAAGATATTGCACTAGAAGAACAAAAAGGGGGCATTTTTTTTATAAATTTCATGAAACTTTGATTGACTTTAGGATAAATATCTCATTTCTTCCAGCACCTTCTCCTCACTTCCAGCAACTTCTTCTTCTTCCCATCCTTTCGCCTTACTAAACGTTTTCCCCCTACCCTAGAAAAGAAACCTTAAAGCCTCCATAACTTTCTCGAATTAACTCTGATTCTCATGCTTTTATACACTTTTTCATAAGGCTTTTCATACTCTTTCACTTTTACACCTCAAGAATCCTTAAGAGCTCTTCCTCTACACTTTTTCTCACTAGCTGAACATTTTGAGAGAGAGAGAGATAGACTTTCCTTGATAGCTTGAAGAACTATTGAAAAGAATTCCACTATAAAACCACTAAGATGAGTAATGAGTGAGATTTGATTTTTGAGTTTTTGATGATGGCCAATATTTAGGTTTGTGGGCTAATTTATTGTTGAAGGTTATTTAATCATGTCTAGTGTGAACAATGACTACTTAAATGGTAATTGGAAGCTAGTTAGGAATAACTAGTAAAACTTGATTTAGGAAACAACTTTTGGAATAGTATTTATGTAAATTGAGTTGGTATGATGCTATTGTGTGTGATAGGTTTCAATGAGACTCCACATCTCTATTCGGAGCATTAGACACAGTTAGAGTCGATCAAAGCATCAAAAAGACATTGTGAGTGAACTTGCACTAAAATGTTTCGGGATAAATGCATATGTGTTTAATTGAATCGCCTGAAATGTTTTATCGGACTTTTCTTTAAAATGTGCATGGGAACAAGCCCTTGATGAAATGGTTTTATGTGGTAAAATATGTGATATAATGAAACCATGTGTTCCTATATTATGCAGATATGTATGTTATACTTTGAGTGATAATGCTATACAATAGCTATAACCGTGCACATGTGGTGTGGGAGTGCACATGCCGGTAATGATGCGGGTGGGGGTGCGTGTGATGATATTGAAATGTGTGTGTAGGGAGTGCACATGATGATATTGCCTTGTGCGTGTAGGGAGTGTACATGAGCTGAGTAAGGCGGTAGTGGTGTACATGTATATATATATATATATGCTATAGACAAGTTATGAAAATAAAAATGTGATTGTACTATATGCTATAAAATGCCTTTCCACTGCAGCGAGAAACCCTCTGTTTTGCTTGTCTTGATTGGATATTTGTTGTAGTTTTCACTCTTTTCAACTCCATTGGGGATTATAAATCCTTCACCTAAAGGGGCTTTAAAAGAAATTAAACTAAATTGCATTGTTTTTAAAATAAGTGCATCGTGTTTTCAAAATCTTTCCATATCATTTGCTTGTTCCCTTCCTATGTTCACTCATTGAGTTTATACTCATTATTTTCAACTTCATGTTTTAGTTTTCAGGTTTGAAGGTAGTTGGATTCTGTCACAACCTAAATCTCTGATCATGACTGACGCATGGGCTGAATGGGCATAGCCCACTAGGCCCAAGCAAGCCTCTGTATGAGATCTTGTGCCTCATTCCATCCATCTTTAAAACCATGTGTTGTAATTCTCAACGATGAATGTTTCAGTAATATTTTATAGTAATCGAATATTCATATTTGTATTATCTCAAAGTACTGTCATTCATTATCGTCTCATAAGGGCATCATCATCATTAATCCAATGTTACATACTTCATTTATAACATGACTCCTAGTAGTTTACATTACATTAGTGTACACGGACAAAGACTCTCAACAGTCAGCGGAGTGACTTTAAGTAAAGGTACCGCTACTGAGATGCCATAGTACCTACCAAGAATACAAGCATGTGTGGACACCCAATCTTGGTCCCAATTGCCTCCGAATCTGAAAACATGAAGTTTAAAAATGTGAGTATAAAACTTAGTGAGTGAACATAAAAAGGGAACAAGCAATCGATAAGGAGAACTTGGAAATCATGATGCACTTGTTTCAAAAACAATGCAATTGATTTAATTTCTTACTAAAAACCCCTCATTTCAAACTTTGATTAATAACCTCATAGTGTTTCAAATACCTATGATCGATAAATGAAGTTAAATGGGTGAAAAATATGTCAAAATCAAGCAAGGTAGCAAGCAGGACAGCAAGTTTCTCGCTATAGCAAGAAACAATCTCAGTTTGCAAATATTTCTGTTTTTCTAGCATATCTCTCACTATAGAAGTCCAATTGACCTGATTTTTAGACCATTATAAAGCTGAGAGGCTGGGCTACAACTTTAATGTTTACCACTTTGCACAGTTCTGACTGGAAGGTGGTCCAAATCTTTGTCAAAGTGGAAACACCGCACCAGAATTTTGGGACCACTCGAGAGTTTCTCGCTGCAGCGAGAATGCATTCTCGCTATAGCGAGATTCAGGGCAGATGACAATTAAGGGATTTTCACATGCCACAAAATCCATTCCTACCATATTGCACATTAAAGTGAACACATTGACAATAATCAACTTTCTCATCATTCATTTCAATCACATATTATAATCATAAACTTTCTATCACATATACATATATAAACATATATAAACACGTATTGTCACGACCCAGAACTCTCATCGAGCCTGTGACAACCACCGCGATGTCCCGATAGACATTCATTACCCGAAATGCCAATTGAAATCTCGCAAGGCTTAACATTAGTTTTCTCTCTTCCCTTGTGAGTAGTAGTTACTAAAATCATGTTTTAAAGTGATATGAATCAATTTCAATTCAAAAACAATCAAAGAGAAGTTTCAACTACACGAGGGTATTTTGGTAATTTTTTCTAAAAATTTTGAAACCAGCTAAAATGTAGTAAATGAGAGAAATTTACACATTTCATAACCGAATGACTAAAAGTAATGAAGGTTGTGAACCTACAGTTTTTGAAGATGCAAATCCAACTATAACCCTCAATGAAATGAGCTATCTACCGACTATCCTGAGCCTGAAATGGGTGGAAAGGAGGGTGATGAGATTATATAATCCCAGTGAGTAAACAAATATCATCTAAAATATCTAAAACTTAGTAAATTGAGACAGATAAAATAGATTAGCATAAAAATGATTCACAGCATTTCGAACTCATTTTAATAAGATAACATATATTCATTTCACCCAAATAAACAACGAGGCTTATGATTTCCTGAAAAGCTTGGCTCGTGCAAAAATTATTCTCATACTCGGTTGTCAAGGATACCTTGGCTTGGGGCTATCCTCACCAAATCAGCCAAGGCTGTTAAAAAGTCATGTACGCATAAATCATGTTTTTATTTTGAAAACATAGTCGTTCCTTGGCGTTGGTTGAGTTCACCCTCACGTGGTGGTTTGGCGTGAAGTGAACTCTAAAGTTTTATCTCATGAGTTACCCTATGCGCCTCTCATACTAAGGTAAAATATAACAGGGTTTACCGTGCCCCTCTAATAGGCTGGTCCATAGAAACCCGCCACTGCAGTGACTAATCAATATCCCACCAAATCAATAAAAGTTTCGACAGTATGACATGACAATTATATTACTATCCAGCCTGTTAAGGCAAAACAAATAGTTCATACAATTTCAACACAATTTCCAATTCAGTCATTCATGCCAATATCACCATAAGCCATTCAATTCAAAACATAATTTACAATACAGCAAGTAGTCTCCAATTACTCCATTTTCAAGTCATCATTAAATTTCAAAACAATTTATAAAATCATTTCATTTAAACACATTTTTCATCAAATTACAAAACGGATAAAAACATACTTTAGATAATTAAGACGATAATAAGGTTACTCACTGTAATGGGAATCGAGTTTCGAGTACTTCGATTCTTGATCCTCAGGTACTATCTCTTTACTTTTGCCAGAATGCTCACCACCAAGACATAATGCACAATAAGCCATTTACTACATTTGTGCTAAACTGTTATAAAACTAATTCCGGCTCTATACTAATGCATGAAATGTGATGTGAAATGCTCAGGTAATTATCTAAATACAGTGTTCAATATAAATTCAATTATGTACCTAAATAAAATGGAATTGGCCTAATTCGATCTATCACCCGATTAATTGGCCAATACGTTCAATTCAACTCCAAACAATTCCATTTCTCTCCCAATACTCCAAATCATTAAACACAATTTAAATAACTTGAAATATGGTAAAATCATCCTCACATTTTCTCTTGGAAAATTTGGCCATGGTGAGTGCACTAACAATCTAATTTTTCATGCTTGATTTTCACAGCATAAATCATTCACTCTTAATCAAATCACTTGAAATTCAATCAAATTCATCATCAATACTCCACATGGAATA
Organism: Theobroma cacao; assembly: GCF_000208745.1. NCBI lineage: Eukaryota > Viridiplantae > Streptophyta > Magnoliopsida > Malvales > Malvaceae > Theobroma > Theobroma cacao. The sequence continues at coordinate 9,339,201 of NC_030855.1, forward strand.
TTCGGCCAATGAAGAATCCATGAAGAACATGATAAATCAACTAAAAACACTAAAATATCTCAAAATCTAACCAAATAATCATCAAATCTTCTCTCTCTAAATTCGGTCAGCCATGAATCCTTCATGATATCTTGTGATTTAACCATGGAAAATGCAAAAGAATGCATAGGAAAGATAGATCACAAGCTAGAGTTAAGAAATTTCACCTTTGATGTCTTGATTCCTTGAAATCTAGTGATTTTCCCTTGAATTTCTTAGCTAGGGTTTTGTTCTTCTTCTTTTCCTCCCTTTTCTTCCTTTGGCCGACCAAGAGAAATGAGTTGGGAGGGTTATGGGCTGATTTTAAAGCCAAATAATAAAATAATTCAAGCTTGACACTTGTCACCATGTTATTGGTCCATGTTTAAAAACTTAATAATTAAGCTTTCTTCCACCACCACATAAAATCCTTCAATTATCCATGATATAAAATGCTAATGGCTGAAATCCATGGGCATGACAAGTGTTGGGTGGTGTAAAATTAGAATTTTGCCCCTAAGGTGGCAAAATGACTATTTTGCCCTTATCCTTGGACAAACGTTGAAATTAAAATTCTTCACTTCTCAAACTCAAATTATACTCCAAATGATCAATCTTAGTCAAAAATTTCATCCAACACTCACATCTTAACCTCAAGTAGCAAAATGACCATTTTGCCTTTGGGTCATGAAAATTCCAATTTGACTCCAAATCGGTCATCGAACTCCGAATCACCATTTTAAGTCATTATGGGGTTTTAAAATTCTCAATTTCATCTTAAAGTCTCTATTTGGACTAGTTCGTGGCTTAATTCAACTTAATTGTACCATTTGGTGCATTGCCGTCCTTTAACGATTTTCGAGGTACCCAAGTAAGCAAATATGCATTCTTATGTAAGAATGGCATAATAAACATATTGTAGAGCCGAGCTTGACACGTACACCACCCCACTTCACTCATCGTCATGTGCACTCCCTACCCGCACATAACCGGGTCATCATCGACTTATGCGCACTCCCTACTCGCACATAGTTGGGTCATCATCAGCTCATGTGCATTCTCACATCACACATAGCCGGGTCATCATTATCACACAACATTATTCATCAATGCACAACATATATTCATATATATACATACCAACATAATATAGGAGCACATGGATTCATCCTTTTACACATTTCACATTTTCACAACATCAAAACATTTTATCAAGGGCTTGTTCCCAATGCATAATTTAATGAAAAACCAAGTAAAATTATTTAAATGCTTCATCCCAACACATATGTATTTCCTAAAAATACTTTGATAAAGTTCACTCACTGATATTTGTTGAATCTTTAATTGACTCTAACTTCAATTATTGCTTCAAACGGACATGTGAGGCTTCGTTGGAACCTATCACACACAATATAACCATAAAAAATATAACAGCCCACAATTCTAATTATTAGCCATCTCTAACCATCAAAAATCAACCCTAACTCTTCTCTCACCTTATGGACTTGTTGTTGAACTCATTTTCAAAAGTTTTCAAGCTACTATGGCAAGTCTCTCTTTCTCTCTCTAAAACTTTCAACTAGTGAGAGAAAGTGTTGAAGAAAGACTTTTGAGGGTTTCAAGGTGGGAGAGTGAAAGAGCACTAAAGGTTCTATGAAAAGTGCACCAAAGCATGTAAATTGAAGTTAATTTGAGAAAGTTATGGAAGCTTTAAGGGAGGCTCGCATGGAGATGAAGAAACGTGAGATGGGAAGGGAAGAAGAAATGGTTGGAAGCTGCTGGAACTTGCTGGAGCTTTTAGATATTTATATCTAAAGTTTATCCAATTTTTCATGTAATATACCAAAATGCCCTCCATAAGGTGACTTTTTCTTCTTTTTTCCTTCGGTTCAACTTTTTACTCTTTGGACACTGAGACAAAGTCTATAATGGTCTAGAAGTACTCGAGTTCGCGAAAACTTAAAAATTTAAACCCGAGATGCAAATGACCATTTTACCCCTACCTTGGAAATCATCATTATTTCTATTTTCTTCATCATCTTATCCTTATTTTCATCATTCATTTGTGCCTTAGGCCTACTTAAGCCTTAATAATGTTTGAAAGCATACTTCTAGGGACTCACTAAAGAAAATGATGAAATTACCTCTAGCCCATTTTATCGCGTTTACTTCTAGTTACGTGTCTATAGAGGTCGAAGTTTCACAGGCTCACTTCTGAATGACCCTTTTTACTCGGTAATCAATCTCAATTAGCAGCCAGTAAGCATTATTGGCCATCTCCTCAAAGTACGAGGTACTATAGTCTTCCCCACTTAAAATGAATTCGTCCTCGAATTCAATCAGAGTAGGGTGAACAACCAAAGTTCTAAAATTCTTCTACATCACTTTCGTTGGCCATTCTTAACATAAGATCTCGATTTATGCATCATATCAACTTCTAATCTTTATAGAAAAGTCGACAATGTCATAATATATAATTATGTGTACTACTCTTGTTGGATCAAAACAATATCATTCTTTATCTTATGAAGAGAATTCAAATATGCTATTAATTCTGGTCACACCTCAATCAAATCATCCTTAAATCATCAATTATGCATGTTTACTTAACCATCCACAATTCCTCTACCTTGATCTTTTATCAAACCTTCTAACATTCAAGCATTTATTCCACCATTGACTATGGGTCGAAATGGTCAACCAACCTCTATTCTGTTTTACATACCTCCATACAAATTCCATTCAAGCATTTCATAATACACAAGGATCAAACACTCTTTATTTATTCATATATGTTTAACATCACGGATGATTCAAATCCGATAACCATTAGTAACCTTATTCCCAAAACAAAACTCCAGTACCTTTATGATCGAGTACTTACTAAGTAGATCTCGACTTTTACCACAATACATTTCAATAAATAACGATACCTTTCGATGCATCCTTATGGACCTAACCAATCTTTATAATTCCTGGGTCATAACCAACTTGTTAGTTATATGTCACATACAAACATATCTAACTTGAGATTCCTCAAATTTACTTTAAATGCCAAATCTCACAACCTCATTAGCTCATCCATCCGACGATGAAATTAGACACTTGTCTCTCCTCAAGTGTACTTTAAAATCAAAGAATCATCTATTAAGACCTTTTTGATATTAACTCCTTTTTGCCTTAGAAAATCAAATCTATAATAATTCATTCGCAATCATGGGCTTTATGCCAAACAAGGTAGATTTTAAACTTAAATGCACCACCGTCATGCATAAACTAAATTTTTTTTTCCCAAATCTTCATAAGTCAAAACTTTATATTGGGGCTATACCAGTACTAGTACGTTTTATTCCATTAGCCTTTAGGGAATTAAATCCATGGCATACTTCTCTATTTGTGTACTTCATAATAGCCTATCAATTTCTAGCTTACAATTAAGCTAGTTCATATGCCAAACCTCTCAAGCTATATAAAAAACAACAAGTTTGATCACGATATGATAGAACTTTATGAAATAATACCATAAGTATAAACACTTACCCTTACATTGACAGCATTATAATCAACTTATTCACCGCCAAAATCACCAATGGATTATCTTAGTCATTATTTCGTGTTATAACCACTGATAGGATATCATCACCAAATCAAATTAGAACCAATTCCGTATGAGTTTTTTTTTTGACCAATTTGCCACCTATATATCCATACATATATTTTCAAAAATTTTAACTTCAAGTAGCCTTAGGCATATCAAGCTCAATAAGCCATCTTTAAAACAAAAATAACCAACAATCAAGTTTAGAATCAATTCTTCTTATAGTTGGTTAGATCATGCTCATCATTTGTGGTGAATACACAAAGCTGATCCCAATATTCTATTCTCATACGAGAATCGACCACTAATTGGCACCATCCTCAAAGCACCACGTGTCTTAAAAAGTGATTTTTTTTCTTAGCCAAAATTCATATTCTAATATCATGCTTCTAGGTCGTAGCTCATTACAAAAGTCTTTACTCGTATATAAATACTCGAATCATCATCTCTTTTCTAAGTAGATTTTTACAATTTTTGTAGCGTATTTTTATTCCTTTACCAAGGGTAGTATCATTTAATCAATCCATGTCACCCTTCTTCTCTAAACATTTGAAGCATAATTCAACCTTTGCCTATCCCTATCAAGCACTTTACCTTGATAATTACTCAAAATAAATTAGAACTTGTGGGGGAAGCACATTTCACAATTTATGCCTTGCGTCTACAATTATGTCAAGACCAGAACCTCATCAGGTCCATAAAACGGTAGGATAATCATTGCCTTAAACCAGCATTTCCAAGTATACTTATGCTTGTATCATATCTTCATACTTATGTGACATATCAATCACGAGCCCAACTTAACTATATAGACATTTGCTTTTTGAGCTTTAATGTTGTCTCACTGTGAAAAACTTTCAAATTTATCTCATCAGGGTATTCACAAGGTGGATACATGTCCATAACTTATAGTTCAAGGCCTAAAGCATTGAACACAATCTCATCATTGATGTTCTACGCTATATCATATAACACAAAATATAATCTAATAACTATGGCAATAAAATTCTAAAGTTATACCTTTATCTACTAATCATAGCTCCCTTTATGAGCACATACTTTACACTGCTTGATTGTTCACAAGCCACTCATGGCCATCCAAATTCTACCTCTTATAGCAAGTCAAACTAGTATATTATTTTTATGTTTTCCAATACACTTCCAAAATGCTTAAACACATCCTTTAATAGAATTCTATTGAGGACTCAGACAATCAAAGGCTTCTCTTCAAAGCCACGCATAACTTTAACAATTTAATATATATTCGATAACATTTAGCTCATTAACCCCATTGAACATTATTTTAAGATTTTTCAAGATGTTCTTGCTCTTATTTCGGACCGAACCAAACTAATTTAATATAATTGCATTGATTATCCTTGAGCTTTTAATGCTCGTCATAATGACATCTATGTTTCACCCATCATTCGTCTTAATGACTTTCAGCCTTTTACAACACACTTCTCATACATGTTAGGGCATTCTCAATCTCATACCAAGCCTATAGTCATGTAATCACCAATTAAGCCAAATCCTTTTATGGAATATGTTCTTCCATACAATGAATGCGAATCACAAGATATACAACTCTGAGTTTATGCTTACATATTGGTAACCTCCATATATTTCATGGTCATAAAAACCACAATTTGCAAAACTAGCTTTCTATCACAAGTTTGTGATCGGAACATTAGCCTTAACATATCTCACTTTGGGCATACTTCACTATTAGCATTCGCATACCTTTACCATAACATTCAGTGCAAATTGATTAAGCAATGATCTCCAAATTTACTCTTAGATACACATATATCAAATTGTACACCACTTAGTGTTGAGATCTTGACTTTACTCATCAATTCTTAACCAATTACATCCATAAGATAAACAATTCACTTAATTTTGTATATTGCCTTTGCAGTCATAAGATTAAAATTTCTTAAACTTAAGATGCAGAAGCTTCCTCTAAGAGCATATATGAAAATCCACATGTTCTAAGTTCCTTACCTTTGGAGAAATCACATTTAAGACTAATCATTTACATCATAGGTTGCATATTGAACCAAACAATTTTTTTTTATTAACCTTTAAAGCAATTCATGTATCAATCTCAATAGAGAACTCCATATGGCACTTAGACTAAATTCATCATTTTTAAGTTATTTAACTTCAAACTGCTAAATCTACACCTAGTCCTTTAATCCTTTGGCTCCACTCTAAGCATAGCAAAATTCAAGTTCATCCTTAGAGCAGGTTTGTTTACTAACCTTTTTCTTCATGACTACCATCAATTATAATGATCATTGATTTTCACCCTTGAGCTAATTCATATACCTTTAATTTTAAACCATAATAGTTCAAATTAACCCTTGGAATCTCACAGTCACTTAATTATAATCAAAACTAGCTCCCTCTAACTTGCTGTACACATATTCAACACATATTCTTATAAATATTTCAGAAGCCCAACACCATTTATATACGGCATCACAAGCTCGATTAACCAAGGGCACTTACCTCCGTGCACATAAGTATTGGCTTACTCTTACCTCAATGCTTAAATTTATAAACTCCAAGTGAATCACAATCATCACTATTCATTCCAATCAAAGTGCACCCCTTGTACCATTACTGTATATGTTTCTTTATATTGACCGCAATAATGATCCAATATCATCCAATTTCTTTGCATTGACAATTATAGGCTCAAGTTATAACTCCACTGAATGAATAAGTCATTAGGACCTATTAGTCTAGCTCAAATTTGCTCCATCTTTAATCAGAGGAATTTGTTATTACATTAACCTTTCATTAGGAGCATTTGCTTAAAATCTATCCAACAACAGCTCGTGTCTTGTGTGGCATCTCAAACCCAGACAAAGACATCACTTGTGACCTTTACATAATGTTAGCAAGAGGATAGGTTACTAGGAATAGGTGTTCATATAGCCTCTTGTCTATGACTTGTGCTGCAGTCACAACCCATAAACAAGACTCTACATTAACTCCGACAACTCCACTGACTGAAAAGAGAATCCTTAGGACTCGACTAAACCTAGAGCTCTGATACCACCTTTGTCACAACCCAAATCCCGGGCCATGATCGGCTCATGGGCTGAATGGGCATAGCCCACTAGCCCAAGCAAGCCTCTGTATGAGATCCTGTGCCTCATTCCATCCATCTTTAAAACTATGTGTTGTAATTCTCAATGATGAATGTTTCAATAATATTTTATAGCAACTGAATATTCACATTTGTATTATCTCAAGCACTGTCATTCATTACCGTCTCATAAGGGCATCATCATCATTAATCCAATATATACATACTTCATTTTTAACATGACTCCTAGTAGTTTATATTACATTAGCGTACACGGACAAAGACTCTCAACCGTCAGCGGAGTGACTTTAAGTGAAGATACCGCTATTGAGATGCCATAGTACCTACCAAGAAGATGAGCATATGTGGAAACCCAATCTAGGTCTTAATTGCCTCTGAATCTAAAAACATGAAGTTTAAAAACGTGAGTATAAAACTCAGTGAGTGAACATAAGAAGGGAACAAGCAATCGATAAAGAGAACTTGGAAATCATGATGCGCTTGTTTAAAAAACAATGCAATTGATTTAATTTCTTACTAAAAACCCCTCATTTCAAACTTTGATTAATAACCTCATAGTGTTGCAAAAACCCATGATCAATACATGAAGTTAAATGTGTTGGTCCCTATAATATGTGCTAGAGGGGGGTGAATAGCACAATTTGGCATTTAACAATATTGGAAACTAATTTCCAAAACTTAAGAAAATAAAAATAGAGTATAAGATGCAGAACAATTTAGAGTGGTTCGGTCCAAGACCTACATCCACTACTTTGATTATCCAACCAAGGATTTTCCCACAAATTCACTAAGCATCGGTGAAATTCACAAGCTTTCACCAAGCTTTACAATGGCTTTTACCAGGCTCCACCACAACCTTTTACACTAGTTTTTCACGGGCTCAACTAAAACCCAAAGTGGTTTTTCAAGGCTCAACCACAACCTACAACAATCAAGCTATCCCAAGCTTGAATAACCCCTTAGAGTGACTTCCTTACTCTAAGAATACAAGAAAGGTAGTAAAAGAAAGTACCTATGATCACTGGTTGATCTGAGTGGTTCAAGATTGAGTGCTAATTACAAATGCAAAGAGTAGGCGTTTAAATGCAGATAAATGCAGTGAAGCTTTTCTGGTTTTTCTACTTTCTATAGCTCAAATCTCATTCAAGGCTTCTAAAAAACTTATTTCTAATTGTTGAAAGACCTTTTTATACTTAGAGATGCAACTCTGATGGCAGTTTGACAGTTTATGGCCGTTGGAAACAGTTGAGGATGAGTTCTAGCTGTTAATCTGTCTTATAGTGCTTTGATTCAAATTGCAGACAAAGAGCTCTTAGTCGACTAACTTGATCGACTAAGTTGATTCTGTTTCAGGTTTGCAGATTTTGGCAAAGAGCAGTTAGTCGACTGTCTTGGTCAACTAAGTTGATTTTATTTCTCAAACTTTTCAACCCGTCATTTCTTCAATTTAAAATTTTGATCAACCAACATTCTTCCTTGTTTTACCAATAAGCTTCCTTTTTGCTAGATAGTTACATCTTGTTGATTTTATCCCTCTTTTTCTATTAAAAATACTCTTTGAAAAGTTAATAAATTAATTTTATATATTAATTTCTTGCACACTCAAGTAAAGGTATTAGACACACATAAATGGGAATGTTTTATTATCATCAAAAACTAATGGAGCCAACAATCTTCCCCTTTTTAACGATGACAAAACATTCCTTGATTAACAGCATAGTGTCTTTTTAATTCTTTTTAGTTTTTTGCAGAAAATGAGGATTGCTCCCCTTAACTATAAGCTCCCCCTTAGTGTGTGCATATTTTGCTTATTTTGTTTCAGCCAATTTTATTCTTGTTATATAGAAAATGATATTATACATTTAAAGTATATATATGTGCAGCAATATAGAGTGATTTGCAGCAAGTAAGTATTAGCAGATCATCATTAAACTTTCAACTTTAAGTGTTGACAGATTTTCAATAATGTTCCAGCAACTGTCAACAGTTTATTGATTTCAGATTTTGTCCACATCATTCATGTTTCAATTGATATACTATACACACCATCTATATCTATTTACAAACAAAAGTTATCCACAATGCCATAACAAAAATCATTTATCAGCATCAATATCAGCAGATTTTGTTCATGATAGTAAAAATACCAAAATATCAGCAGACTTCAATTTGTAGCAATTAAGCATCATAGTCATATCAGCATTCATATTTCACATACAACCACATAAACAACAAAATTAAAACTGAGTGTCTAAGTGCCACCATGGCACAAATAGCAGTTAATAAAAAGTATTTCGAAATTGCCCTTGGACAGTTTTGCTTCCTATCTCCTATTTTTCTAAGTTCCTACTCCTAATTCTGCTTTCTTTTCTTTCCTAGGTTCTTGGTTCCTCCACCCTAACATTTTTTTTTAAATTCATACACTTATTTTTTGGTTCCTGCACCCATTCTACTCTCCCTTTTTGTCAGCATCAAAAGAAGGGGCTTCTATTCATCTGATGTGTCAGAAGGTGAGGATTCAGTGTCATAGAAAGAGTTTAGGGGAAAAGGAAAGGGCTATCGGAGAGGTGAATATTCTGGTGAGGACTTATTTGAGATAGGGATTGGATTCTTAGGAGAAGAGGCTGAAACTGGTCTAGATTTCTCTACCAACTTGGAATACTTTCTTCTTTTGAGAAAAGCTGTCTTGGTGGCCATAGTCTTTCTGCTTTTGGTTGGTGGTGCTGCAATGGCTTTGGCTTTTTTTTGCTTTTGCCTTTACTTTGGTAGCTGATGCAAACTTCCTCCCTTTTCCTACATCTCCACCATCTTTTTGACTTTTTGTCCTGGCAGTGTCTTTTTCAGCTTGTCCCTCCTTAATCATTTGATGAAAGACATCCATAATGGAAACTTCCTCTGAATTTGGAGGAGAGGCCTGCTATTTCTCTATCCCTGAACCAACCACTTCTGTGCCTTGTTCTGAATCATTTTTGCTTTGAAGTTCAGGAAAGGGTGTCTTGGCTGGCTGATCATCCCCTTGGTAAGAGTCTTTAGATTGTAGAATAGGGCTAGCAGATTTGTAGGTGGAACCTTCAACTTGAATGCCAGAACTTCCAACATGAGGAGTAGATTTTTTTGCTGACTTGGCTGAACCTTCAGCACCTTGTTGTGCTGGTCTAGTGCTTGATGTTGCAGAGTTATCTGCAGCCACAAGTTCAGATGGCCTGCTTTCCTTCTCCTTCAACTTGTTTTGCAACTCAGTGATTTTTTCTTCAACTTTCTGTAGCTTTTCTCCTTGGTCAGTTAGCTTACCATCAATCCTCATGAGCAAATTAAAAATTACTTCATTTGAGAATTTAGAAGAGGCTCCTTCAGATTGAACAAGTAGGCTGTGTTCTTTTCTTGGACCAGTCTTGGAGGTTTTAATGAACCTTTCTCCATCAAGTACATACTCCATTTTAACCAAGCTGCCATAATGAATAGCTTGATCTCTGGTTTTTACCAAGTCCATATCATACCGCTTTCCCCATATTCCCTTATTTTGTACAAGGAATGTAATCACATTCCTATACGGCAAATTTACCTTATCAAGTCTGCAGGCACTCCTCATCTTTTCAACCATATATCTTCCCAAATTTAGAGATACCCCATTAAAGGCATGCTCCATAAAGCAGAGGTCCTGGAGGCTAATGTAGCTAAGGCTTCCACTTCTACCCTGTATACTTGTTGCTATGAAATAATGTAGAATTCTAATCTGAGGGTTGGTTATCAAACCAGAATTACTCTTTGAGGAATATTTTTCTTTCCTCCTAGTGATGATCTCCCACAGCGAGGACGGATCATATTTTTCAAAAAGCTCAAATTCTCCTTCTTTACATTCTATTTTAAGCAGGTTCCCTAAATCTTCAGAAATCACAACAAACTCCTTTCCATTCAAATATACATTCAATCCATCTTCCATATAGTCATCAGAATCTATTAATTCCTTTTCTTTCAAAGTAATACTAGAATAGAATTCTTTAATCAGACTTGGACTATAAGACATATTCATAAAGGTGTTGTAACCTTTTAGTTTCAGTTCATCAAAGTACTCAGATAAATTAGTTTGGATTTCAACATTTTCCTCAAAACTCTTCCAATCAATAAATTTTCCACAATAGATTAATGCATTCTCGATATTCTTGAACCTATATTCATGCAACTTATTCCTAAATTTTAAAGAAGAAGAACTAGTACCTTTGTGGAGTGAGGGTTCTGCATCTTTCTTCTTCTCAATTTTTTGCTTTTTTTCTCTTAGTTTCTTGGATATTTCTTTCATTGAACCAAGCATGATTTTTAGTTTCTTCTTTAGACTTTTCGTTCCTGTCCCTTCCTCCATTAGACTTTTCCCTTTCTTCTTCTCTGATATCTCTTTACCCTGAGATGTTTTAGCCATATTGGTTTTAGAAATTTCAGAGAGTTTGAATCGGTTTTAGAGGCAATTAGGAAGATTTAGGTTTTTGTTTTTAGAACAACAAGTTTCAAGGGAGAGGAAAGAAGAGGTAGTTAGTAGTTATTACTCAGAAAAACTGCTCACCTTCCTTTAAGTACTGCCCTACTTTTATTTCTTCATAATTTTAAATTTCCCTCTAAAAGTTTGGTTATTTACCTTTGGCAGTATTTCTTCATTCTTTTTGCACCCGGTAAACCCAGATTTTTACCACATTTTACTTTTCTTTCTCTAAACTCTCTGAGTCTTATTATTTAAAGCTGTCAGACCACTTTTAGTTGACTAAGATTTCCTTAGTCGACTGAATGTATTCTGTTTTCTATGTGAGAGCCAAAGGTTTTCTTACAATTCCTTCACACTAATCATCCCTAAATTTCTTCTAATCTCAAAAAATCTATCTTCATTCAAAGGTTTGGTAAAAATGTTTGCTAATTGATGTAAAGTGTTCACAAATTCTATATTAATGTCATTTTTCACTACATGGTCTCAAATAAAATAGTGTATAATTTCAATGTGCTTTGTCCTAGAGTGCTGCACAAGGTTTTTTGATATATTGATTGCACTTGTGTTATCACAGTATATTGGTACATTATGCATAATTATTCCATAGTCTTTTAATTGTTGCTTGATCTAAAGAATTTGTGCACAGCAACTTCCTAATGACACATATTCAGCCTCTGCTGTAGATAGTGCCACTGAATTTTGCTTCTTGCTAGACCAAGATACAAGCATGCTTCCTAAAAATTGGCATGTTCCACTAGTGCTTTTCCTATTAGTTCTGCTGCCAGCAAAGTTAGCATATGAATATCCAACTAAGCTAAGAGTTGAGCCTTTAGAGTACTATATTCCTAGTCCTTGAGTATCTATGAGGTATCTAAAAATTCTCTTAACAACTGTTAGATGTGTTTCTTTAGGCTGTGACTGTAATTTAGCACACAAGCACACAAAATTGAATATCTGATCTACTTGCTGTTAAGTAGAGAAGAGAGCTAATCTTACCTTTATAGAGCTTTTGATTTATATATCCTTACCTTTTTCATCTAAGTCGAGTTTGTTGGATGGACTCATTGGTGTGGAAATTGATTTCAGCTTTAGCATATCAAATTTCTTAAGCATATCATGAGTGTATCTTTGTTGGTTGATGAAGATTCCTTCCTTACTTTGTTTGATTTGAAGACCAAGGAAGTACTTTAGCTCTCCCATCATGCTCATTTCAAATTCACCCTGCATTTCCTTAGCAAAGTTCTTGCATAAAGCCTCATTAGTTGCACCAAATACAATGTCATCCACATATATTTGCACAACAATTAAATCATTTAGATATCTTTTTATGAACAATGTAGTATCGATGCTACCTCTATCATACCCTTTTTCAACTAGAAATTTTGAAAGCCTCTCATACCAAGCTCTAGGAGCTTGTTTCAATCCACACAAGGCTTTATGAAGTTTGTAAACATGATCAGATTTTTGATAGTCTTTAAAACCAGGTGGTTGTTCTACATATACTTCCTCTTGAATTAATCCATTTAAGAATGCAATTTTTACATCCATTTGGAACAATTTAACATTCATGAAACATGCAAAAGCTAGCAACAACCTTATGGCTTCAATCCTAGCAACTAGAGCAAAGGTTTCATCATAATCTATTCTTTCTTCTTGGTTGTATCCTTTTGCTACCAACCTAGCTTTATTTCTAACTATATTTCCTTGCTCATCTACCTTATTTCTAAATACCCATTTTGTACCAACAATAGGGTGATTTGAAGGTCTAGGTAATAATGACCATACACGACTCCTTGTGAATTGATCAAGTTCTTCTTGCATGGCCATCATCCAACTTTCCTCTTTTTTAGCTTCTTTAAAGTTTTTAGGTTCAATTTGAGATATAAAAGCTAAAAACTCACAAGTTTCTCTAGTTGCTTTCCTAGTTTTAACTCTTTGTGAAATGTCACCTATTACTTGGTCTTATGGGTGATCTCTTACAAATCTCCAACTCCTCAGTAGATCATCATGCTAATTTTTTGCTTTTTGTAAATTTTCTAGAGGTGGAGTTTCATTTTCTCTTCTAGGTGAGCTTTCTTCATTATTTTTGTTGTTTTCTAAGCTCATTTCCTTCATTTTTTTTCTAAGACTTTTACATCATCATCATCATCATGAATTTCTTTTTGTAAAGCATTTGACTCATCAAAAACTACATGAATTGATTCTTCAATGGTCAAGGTCCTTTTGTTAAAAACTCTATAAGCCTTTGAGTTTAAAGCATATCCTAACAATATTGCTTCATCACTCTTTGCATCAAACTTCCCTAAGGGCTGTTTTTCATTATTCAATACAAAGCATTTACAGCCAAAACTCCTAAGGTGAGAAATATTTGGTTTCCTACCTTTATAAAGTTTATATGGAGTCTTTGAAATCAAGGGCCTTATTGAGACTCTATTAAGAATATAAGCTGCTGTATTTACAACCTCAGCCTAAAGATATTTAGGTAGGTTGTTCTCACATATCATGGTCTTAGCCATTTCTTTCAAGGTTCAGTTTTTCCTCTCTACAACTCCATTTTGCTGGGGTGTTCTAGGTGCAGAAAAATTGTGATCCAACCCCTTTTCATTGCAAAATTTTTCAAACTCATCATTTTCAAATTCTCCTCCATGATCACTTCTTATGCTAACTATGGCTAGTCCTTTTTCATTTTCTACTTTCTTACAATGACTTAAGAATGCTTGTAGAGCATCATTCTTATGAGCAAGAAAATAAACCCAAGTATATCTAGAATAGTCATCAACTATCACAAAGCCATAAGATTTTCCTCCTAAGCTAGTTGTGCTTATTGGACCACATAGATCAATGTGAAACAAATCAAGAGGTCTTGATGTTGACATTATCTTCTTAGTCTTAAAGGATGTCTTAACTTGTTTTCCTAGTTGGCAAGCATCACATATCCTATCATTTTCAAATTTCAACTTTGGTAGTCCAGCAAAAGATTTTTCTTAATTAATTTTGACATAGTATGCATGCTTACATGTCCTAATCTCCTATGCCATAGCCAACTATCATTTTCAGCATTGGCAACAAGACTTACTTCACTATTTACTTCAAGATCTTCAAGAAAAATCACATACATATTCTTCAATCTTTTTCCTATAAATGAGATTTTATTTGTACTCATATCTATCACTTCACACTTAGTTGAATCAAAACATACCTTAAATCCTTTATCACATAATTGACTAATACTTAGTAAATTATGCTTTAAGCCTTTAACCAACAACACATGACTGATTTGAGTCTGGAAATTCTTACCAATTGTATTTATACCATGGATTCTACCTTTTGAATCATCTCCAAAGGATACGGTTCCTCCCTTTCTCTTATCCAGTTGAGCAAACAACATTTCATGTCCTGTCATGTGTCGTGAACAGCCACTGTCCAAGTACTAAGGTTGTTTCTTCTTGAGTTGAGCTCTTGAACATGTCTCCTTTAAGTCTAGCTCAACCTATAAAATAGAATTTCAGTTTTTCTTTATAAGTACCCATACTTTGATGGGTCCTTGAGTGTTAGTTGCAACAAAGGATCCCTTAGGAACCCAGATTTTCTTAACTTTCTGCACTATTCTTTTCTTACAACACTCATATGATAAATGACCATGTTTACCACAATTGTAACAACTAGGTAATGCTTTAGCTGAATTTTTTTTGTGGTATACATATCTTTTTGAGGATTCATCTTTCAAACATTTAAGATCTGTGTTTTCATCAAGAATTATTTGCAAAGCTTCAGACTTGTTTTCCAGCTCTTGTTTTAAAACCTCAAAGTCTGTTTTTGAGTGTTCTAACTCAACTTGCAAAATATTTTTTTTCTCAAAAATAAAAGTAAATTCTTGTTTGATTTGTTCCAAATCATTTTCAAGTAATGCACCCTTTTTCTTTAATGATTTGTACTTTGAAAAAAGTTTTTCAAATTCATGATAAAGGCACTCATACTCATCTTGTAAATCATCATAAGAATTAATGCAGGAGGATGAGGATACCTTTGTTTCATCCTCTTGTGCCATTAAACAGATGTTTGCTCTTTCCTCAGATTTTTCATCATCAGTTTCAGAGCTTGATGTGTCACTGTCCGACCATGTAGCTGCCACCATTACTTTCTTGGATTTCTTATTTTTCTTGGGAGTTTCACCTTTCAGCAATGGACACTCAAACTTGAAGTGACCAGGCTTCTTGCACTCGTAGCAGATGAGCTCCTCCTTATTGTTGGATTCAATTTTGTTTTTGTTTTTCCATAAGCCACCTTGGTCTTTCTGAAACCTCTTCTAGCTTGCCTTTAGTTTCTTCTTGTCACGACCCGGAACTCCCATCAGACCCATGACAACCACCGCGATGTCCCGATAAGCACTTATTACCTGAAATGCCGAATGGAACCCCGCAAGGCTTAGCATCAGCTTCCGTATCTCCCCGATGAGCGACAGTTATTAAATCTTGCATTTCAAGAAGTCATAAGTTGTTTCCAAATCAAAACAATATAATATTATTTTCTAGCTCACAGGGGCATTTTCATCATTTTTCTTATAAAAAATCGAAACTCGCCAAAAACATGGTGTGTGGGTGAAAAACACATGTTTCATAATTAAAAGTAAAATATTCTTTTTTTAAAAAAAATAATATTTATAGAGAAATCCGTAAATAATTTTCATAGTGTAAAAGCTAAATATATTCATATGTACTTTAAAGCAGATAACTGAAGTATACAATTACTTTTACAGTGACATGTGGACCCCCAACTAAACAATAAGGTGCAAGTCTGTGAACCTAAAATTTTGTTGATGCATGGCTAACTGAAGTCCTTGAAGCAATCGGCTATCTACCGGCTATCCCAAGCCTGAAATGTGGGGAATTGAGGGTGGTGAGATTATAAAATCTTAGTGAGCAAACAGATACCATCTAAACAATCTAAAGTTGAGTAAATGGAGACAAGTAAGATATTCCATTCCAATATGTTTTTCATAACATCAATAATCAATTTACTCAAATAATCAACTTGGCTTATGTATTTCATAAAATTGGGCTCCTGCCAATATCATTCTCGGGGATGCCTTGGCCTAGGCATCGGATTGAGACCACCAAGGCTGTTTAGTGTAGTACACACATGAACATATTTTTACATTTGAAAATCTAGCCATGCCTTGATGTTGGCTAAGTTTCACTCTCATGCGGTGGTCCACATGAAGTGCACTCAAATCTTTACCTCTAGAGACACCCTCCACACGGCTATCCGATTGAGGTAAGGTATATCTGATTCTGTGCCCCCTCCCTTAGGTTGGTCCGTAAAACCTCTACTGTAGTGATTATGGATTATTTTATCTACCACCTGATTTATAAAATCTTTATTTGCATGGCATGACAATTTATCGCAACCTAGCCTCTCAAGGCTGAATACACAGTACAAATAATTCTAACACCAAAAATCAGTTTAGCCATTCATGCTCATATATTGTCATAAGCCATTCAATTTGAAACCATAAAATTACAACACATCAAATGGTTTCCAATTACTCTATTTTCAAAACCATAATTCAATTTCAAGACAATTTATAAAATCATTTCGTTTAAACACATTTTGTTTATAAAACATAAAGATTTACCATTTAAACTCATTTTCCATAAAATCATAAAATTGGATAAAAACCACTTTAGATAATTAAGACGATAGTAAGGTTACTCACAATATCAAGAGTAGAAATACTACTAGTCCCGGTCTTTGGTGTAATCTCTTTATCCTTATCAAATAGCTCACCACCTATGCATCACACATGACACAAAATTCAATAATTTGTGTCAATTTGTCATAAACTATTTCAGGCACTCTAAATCTAAATGAATGCATGGAATGCTCGGTCAACCGCTTAAACGTAATGTTGACCTAATTCGGCCTATCACCCGATTAAATTACTAACGCATCCAATTTAATCCCAAATTACTCCATTTCTTTTCTAGTACCTCAATTCACCAAACATTATTCAAATAACACCAATTTCAGCATCAAAAGCCTCCCATTTCATCATGGAACGACCATTACAGTGCACTAACATCGTGATTTTTTCTACTTAATTTTCTCACCATTATTCATCATTTTCTAAGCCATTTCTCTTGAAATAATAATAATCCATCACCCAAACACATCAAGGAAGATTCGACCAATAAAGATTCATGAAGAAAATGGATTATTTTCTTGTTGTTTTGCTTCTAAAAATGCTAAACTAACCTTAATCACTAACGTAACTTAAAATCAAACAATTCCAACATCATTTCTGTCACCATACCCATTCAGCCTACCACTTATTCACTATGAAATCATGCTTCTCAACCATAAAAATAAGAAAATAAAGCATGGGTATTGTAAATCTCAAGTAAAAATAAAGAATTTTCACTTTACCTTGCTTAATTCCTTGGATTTTCACATTTTCTTTTGAATTTTTCTTGGCTAGGGTTTGTTTTCCTTATTTTCTTTCTTTCCACTCTTGTTTTCTTGCTTGGCCGACCCTTATAGTGAGAATGGGCTGATTCCATGCTGATTTTTATAGCTTAATAATAAGATAATAAAGCTTCACACGTAACACTTTGTGATTGGTCCACACTTTAAATATTTGTCTTTTAATTCTTTAATTCTCCACCACTCATTTTCTCATATTTATCCATTTCTATGATGAATAAAATCCCTTGGTCTTGACAAGTGTCGAGAGTGAAAATTTACCGATTTGCCCCCGAGGTGGCAAAATTACAATTTTGTCCCTAGATAGTGAAAATTTTGATTTGACTCCGAATTGATCCTCGAACTCCGAATCACCATTTTAAGTCATTCCTAAAGTGTAAAATTTTGAATTTCACCTTAGAATCCTTATTTGACCTAGTTCGATGCTTAGATCAACTTTATTGTACTTCTAGGTACAATATCGACTTTTGTCGATTTTTCGGGGCTCTCCTAGTATGTAAACATACTATCCATCACATGTATGTCATGACAAGTATTTTATAAGGTTGGGCTTTACACTTCTGTTCATTAGCTTTATGAATTTTCTTACAACTAGAGCTAATTCTTCATCATCATCACAGGAAAGCTCTTCTAGCTCTTTTTCAAGGATGATGGCTTTAAGTGCAATACTCTTTTTCTTTTCCTTTGCTTCCTTTCGGTCTTCTTCTTCTTCTTCTTCCTTAAGCTCCAGCTCATGAGTGAGAACAGAACCATAAATCTCATCAAGTGTTATGATGTTCATATCTTTAGCCTCTCTAATGGCAGTCACTTTAGGCTTCTAGTTTTTTGGTACCCTCCTAAGTAGTCTTTTTACTAATTCATGTTCAAGAATAGGCTTGCCTAACTGACTCAATTTATTTGTGATGTTTTTAAACCTATCAAACATGCTGGTGATGTCTTCACCAGGCTCCATTTTGAACATTTCATAATTTTATGTTAACAGAGTAATTTTGGACTCCTTAACCTAAGAAGTCCCTTCATGAATTATTCTAAGTTTTTCCCACACTTGCTTAGCTATTGTACAGCTTGAGACTTTGTTAAATTCAGTGGGGGTTAATGCACAATGCAATGTGTTGATGGCATCAACTTATTTGTCACAACATTCACGGTTGAGGGCATAAAAGGTCCATCAGTTATGGCGTCCCACATTTCATAGTCTATAGCTCTAATGTAAATTGACATTCTAGTGCTCCAACAAGGGTAATTAAAGCCATCAAACAAGGGTGGTCTATTTGTTGATTGTCCCTCAGCCACTACTGATTTTTAGAGAGCCATATGAATTCTCCTTAAGGATGTTAAGCCTTAAGAACAGAGAATAGGCTCTGATACCAATTGTTGGTCCCTATAATATGTGCTAGAGGGGGGGTGAATAGCACAATTTGGCTCTTAATAATATTGGAGACTAATTTCTATAACTTAAGAAAATAAAAACAAAGTATAAGATGCACAACAATTTAGAGTGGTTCGGTCCAGGACCTACATCCACTACCTTGATTATCCAACCAAGGATTTTTCCACAAATTCACTAAACACCAGTGAAATTCACAAGCTTTCACCAAGCTTTACAATGGCTTTTACTAGGCTTAGCCACAACCTTTTACACTAGTTTTTCACGGGCTCAACTAAAGCCCAAAGTGGTTTTTCAGGGCTCAACAACAACTTACAACAATTAAGCTATCCCAAGCTTAAATAACCCCTTAGAGTGACTTCCTCACTCTAAGAATACAAGAAAGGTAGTAAAAGAAAGTACCTATGATCACTAGTTGATCTGAGTGGTACAAGATTGAGTGCTAATTACAAATGTAAAGAGTAAACGTTTAAGTGCAAACAAGTGCAGTGAAGCTTTTCTGGTTTTTCTACTTTCTATAGCTCAAATCTCATTCAAGGCTTCTAAAAAACTTATTTCTAATTGTTGGAAGACCTTTTTATACTTGGAGATGCAACTCTGATGGCAGTTTGACAGTTTATGGCTGTTGGAAACAGCTGAGGATAAGTTTTAGCCGTTAATCTGTCTTGTAGTGCTCTGGTTCAAATTACAAACAAAGAGCTCTTAGTTGACTGACTTGGTCAACTAAGTTGATTCGATTTTTGGTTTGCAGATCTTGGCAAAAAACAGTTAGTCGACTGTCTTGGTCGACTAAGTTGATTCTGTTTCTCAAATTCTTCAGTTTGCCATTTCTTCAATTTGAAACTTTGATCAACCAACATTCTTCCTTGTTTCACCAATAAGCTTCTTCTTTGTTAGACAGTTACATCTTGTTGATTTTATCCCTCTTTTTCTATCAAAAATACTCTTTGAAAAGTTAATAAATTAATTTTATATATTAGTTTCCTACATACTCAAGTAAAGGTATTAGACACACATAAATGGGAATGTTTTATTATCATCAAAAACTAATGGAGCCAACAAAATCGGTGAAAAATATGTCAAAATTAAGCAAGATAGCAAACAGGACAACAAGTTTCTCGCTACAGCGAGAAACAGTCTCAGTTTGCATATGTTTTGGTTTTTCCAGCATATATCCCACTACAAAAGTCCAATTGACCTAATTTTTTGACCATTAGAAAGATAAGAGGCTGGGATACAACTTTATGTTTAACACTTTGCCCAGTTTTGACTGGAATATGGTCAAAATCTTTATCAAAGTGGAAACACTGCACTAAAATTTTGGGACCACCTGAGAGTTTCTCGCTGCAGCGAGAATCCTTTTTTGCTGCAGCGAGAATTCTTTTTCGTTCCACCGAGAAATAAGGCTGGTTTGTGCCCCCACCACCTAAGAGTTTCTCACTGTAGCGAGATTCAGGGCAGATAACAATTAAGGGATTTTCACATGCCACAAAATCCATTCCTACCATATTGCACATCAAAGTAAACACATTGACAATAATCAAGTTTCTCATCATTCATTTCAATCACATATTATAATCATAAACTTTCTATCACATATACATATGTAAACATATATAAACACGTATACCACCCCACTTCACTCATCGTCATGTGCACTCCCTACTCGCACATAACCGGATCATCATCGGCTCATGTGCACTCCCACATCGCACATTGCTGGGTCATCATTATCACACAACATTATTCATCAATGCACAACATATATTCATATATATACATACCAACATAATATAAGAGCACATGGATTCATCCTTTAACACATTTCACATTTTCACTACATCAAAACATTTTATCAAGGGCTTGTTCCCATGCATAATTTAATGAAAAACCAAGTAAAATCATTTAAATGCTTCATCCCAACATATATGTATGTCGCAAAAATACTTTGATACAAGTTTACTCACTGATATTTGTTGAATCTTTAATTGACTCTAACTTCAATTATTGCTTCAAACGGACATGTGAGGCTTCATTGGAACCTATCACACACAATATAACCATAAAAAAAATAATAGCCCACAATTCTAATTATTAGCCATCTCTAACCACCAAAAATCAACCCTAACTCTTCTCTCACCTTGTGGACTTGTAGTTGAACTCCTTTTCAAGAGTTTTCAAGCTACTATGGCAAGTCTCTATTTCTCTCTCTAAAACTTCCAACTAGTGAGAGAAAGTGCTAAAGAAAGATTTTTGAGGGTTTCAAGGTGGGAGAGTGAAAGAGCACCAAAGGTTTTATGAAAAAGTGCACCAAAGCATGTAAATTGACGTTAATTTGAGAAAGTTATGGAAGCTTTAAGGGAGGCTCCCATGGAAATGAAGAAACTTGAGATGGGAAGGGAAGAAGGAATGGCTAGAAGCGGCTGGAAATTGCTAGAGCTTTTAGATATTTATATCTAAAGTTTATCCAATTTTTCATATAATTTACCAAAATGCCCTCCATAAGGTGACTTTGTCTTCTTCTTTCCTTCGGTTCAACTTTTTACTCTTTGGACACTGAGACAAAGTCCATAATGGTCTAGAAGTACTCGAGTTAGCGAAAACTTAAAAATTTAGATTGGATATGCAAAATGACCATTTTGCCCTTACCTTGGAAATCATCATTATTTCTATTTTCTTCATCATCTGATCTTTATTTTCATCATTCATTTGTTCCTTAGGCCTACTTAAGCCTTAATAATGTTTGAAAGCATACTTCTAAGGGTTCACTAAAGAAAATGATGAAATTACCCCTAGTCTGTTTTATCGGGTCTACTTCTAGTTACGTGTCTATAGAGATCGAAGTTTCATAAGCTCACTTCTAAATTACCCCTTTTACTCAGTAATCAACCTCAATTAGCAGCCGATAAGCATTAGTAGCCACCACCTCAAAGTACGAGGTACTACAGATTCCAAGGCCGAGGTGTTTCCTTTTATCTATTTTTCGATAGGTCGCCCTGGCTCTAAATGTTAATACCCACGCCTAGAGTCACTCCGTTGATGGTCAAGGTCTTTGTATGTGCACATATATGTTTAATGTGAACTTTTAAGATACATTTGACAAACTATCTATGTATATTTTAATTTATGATGCTAGTGCGAGTATTTACTTGGGTTATACGAATTGTCCTCGAACAAATTAGCATTCGAACACTATTAAGTATAGATCTTAAAGAAATGTGAATGATAGATGGACTAATGTACAAATTCTTATAGGAAGGCTTACTTGGGCCTAGTGGGTTATGCCTATTGGGTCCTTGCGTCGATCATGGTCGAGATATGGCGGTGACAATGAACATACAAGTCAAATTATGGTCATTGTCTAGGGTGTATAAGTATTATTATTTGGAGGTTTAAGTGTATAGGAGAATGTTATAGGAATTGAAAAGTCTCTTTATTGCCTTATACATTGGCATGCAAGTAAAAGACAAGTTGGAAAGTTATTGAGATAAGTTACAATGTGGAGAATTAAAAGGAACATTAAGTTAATCAAATACAAACTTTAAGAAATAAAGGAGACAAGAGATAAAGCCTAGTCAAAGGTTAAGAAAAGAATAAGTGTATGCTTTTGGGAGTGAATGTGCTTGAAAGACTAATGAACAAATAAGTAATTAAGTGTCTGGAAATGTATCAAAGGTTTAAAAAGGATACACCAAACTACATGCGACAAGAATGATGGTTAATATTATTTGGGGATATCTTATATGTATGATGATGCAATGTCGTATTTGGGACTTGATAAGGAGCCTAATGGCTAAAACACGGGTTATATGGTCATGAGTTATGAAACATGAGTTTAAAGTGGGTATTTATAAGGAAATACTCAAGAAGAATCCTGTATCAAGTTTTACAATTATAAGTACTAATCGTATGGCACTAAAAGGGAAATAATGACATATTGGTATAAAGGGATAATATAAAAAATGATTGGAGATGACCATGACAATGAAGCTGGTTAATGAAAACCTCCTAATGTATTGTGGGAATTGAAGTTTGAAAATGCATGATGTGCACATGACTTAATGAGCCTAAGTCTTAAGTGACTAATTAATATCGAAATGAATAAAGATATATATGTTGGCAGTATAAAGGATAATTGAGAAATAAGGACAACTCTTGGGAATTGTGGTGTGGCATAAGTTGCAATGATCGAGTAAAGATGAATTTTTGAATTAACAATAATGTGAGCATAAGGTGTTAAGTAAGATGGACTATGTTCACGGCAATTTTAAGTTGAAAATTAGTAAACTAATTGAGTTGCAATACAAGAAAGAATTAATTGTGAATATTAAGGAATTGTGGGGTACTATATGTTGGTGTATTTTCAAAATTAAAGGTTATGTCACATGATTAAAAGCTATCATTAGCTCAAAAGTTATTTCACGTAAAGTGACATAATGTGTCTATTAGATAATAGGTAGGTTTTCATGTGAATGGTTATGTCTCTTGAAAAATGACATCCAAAAGTTCTGAGACATATTGAAAAGACACCATGGCTCAAGAGATAAATGTGAAAAGTTATTGTTTCAAGGTATATGTAGTACCCCGTACCATGATATGGTGGCTAATAATGCTAGTTTTATGATATTTATATTTATTTTATGTTTTTATAGGAGTAGGATCAAAAATAATTTCAATTGGTGAAGAAAGGTGCACAATGGACTGTTGCTTTTTTTGCATATATTTCGGTTTTTCAAGTATATATCCCACTACACTAGTCCAAATGGCATGATTTTTGTACAATTAGAAAGCTAAGAGGCAGGGCTACAACTTTGATGTGTACCACTTTGCCCAGTTCTAGCGGGAAGGTGGTCAAAATCTTTGTTGAAGTGAAAGTACTGTGCTAGAGGAACAGAATTTGGCAGAACCTTTGAGCGTCGTGGTGCTGGAAATTGAGAGCCGCAGCTCTCACCGTAATTTTAACAAATAACAAGTTTATGGGATTTTTGAAGCTAAGGCTTTTGAGGGCTATTTAAGGGACTTTTTTAAGAGGATTTTGGATCTTTTCCCAGTGTTAAATGAGTAAAAAGATTACACAAGAAAATAAGGAAGACAAATGGCCTTGTTAAGGGCATTATTGTAATTGCATGAGAAATTAGATAGGCTTTAACTATAAAGATCTCATCCTTTCTAGTAGCTTCTAGATTTCTCCAGCAACTTCTTCTTCTTCCTCCTCCCATCTCATGTTTCTCTCCTCTTGCATGAAAGTTTCTCTCAAGCTTCTATCACTTTCTCAAACTAACCTTAATTTTCATGCTTTACACACCCTGTTGTAGGGTTTTTCATACTCTTATACTCCTTCACCTTAAACAAACCCTTAAAAATCTTTCTTCAATACTTTTTCTCACCAGCTGTGTGAGACCTCAACCCCTATAAGCTCATAACGAGGCATAGGCGTAATAACCCAAGCTAGGGGTAGTTTCGTCATTTCCTCTAATAAGTTCTTAGATGGAAGTTTTTTGATATTTAAGGTCTAAATAAGCATAAAGACCAAATAAATGATGTATAATGATGAAAACTATAAGTGATAATAATTTTCACAAAGGGGCAAAATGGTCATTTTGCACCCCGAGTTAAAATTTTTAAGTTTTTGCAGACTCGAGTAGTTTAGATCATTATGGACCTTGTCCCAGTGTCAAAAGAATAAAAAGATTGCACAAAGGATTGGAGAAGAACATGTAAACTTGCTAAAGGGCATTTTCGTAATTTCAAAGGAAATTGGATAAGTTTGAGTTATAAATATCTTCTCTTTCCAATAGCTTCTTCAATTTCCAGCAGCTTCTTCTTCCTCCTTCTATCTCACGTTTGTTTCCCCTCCATGGAAGCATGATATGAAAGCTTCATAACTTTCTCTCTCTAGCTCCAAATTTCATCCTTTTGCCCACTCTTTCATACGATTTTTCATGCTCTTCCACTTTTATACCTTAAAACCCTAAAAAAAGTCTTTGTTTGGCACTTTCTCTCACTAGTTAGAGGTTTTAGAAAGAGAAAGAAAGATTTTTCACATTTGTTTGGAAGCTATTGGAAGAGAATTCAACTACAAAGAAACCCTAAGGTGAGTGATGAACTAGGTTTGGTTTTAAGTTGTTGATAATGGCTAGTAATTAGGATCATGAGCTGTTTTATTGTTGAGTTGTTTACTCATTTTTAGTGTGATTAGAGTAGTGCAAGGAATAGCCATTTGATATAGTTGGAAGCCAATTAGGAATGATTAGTAGAATTTGAATTAGAAACTAACTTTTGGAGTGATATTAATGTAAATTGGATTGGTTGTGATGTTGTGTGTGTATAGGTTCCAACAAGGCCTCACATGTCCATTTGGAGTATTAGTTGAGGTTAGAGTCAAGCAAAAGAAACAACAAGACCGGTGAGTGAATTGCATTTCGAAAATTGTTTTGGGAATGTGGTTGTTTTGTACAAAGCATTTGAATGATTTTATACAACTTATCTTAAAAACAAGTGCCTTGGGAACAAGCTTTTGCTAAATGGTTTTATGTTGTGACATATGGTTGTTATGGATGCATGCACTATTGCATTATGATGATATATATATATATATATGTTGTGCATGATAGTTGATATCGTGTATGATGATTATAACTGTGTGTGTGCACGATGTAGGGGGATGTACACGATGGCACTGATTGTGCATGATGTGGGGGATGCACACGATGGCGCCGGCTATGTGCACGATGTGGGGGGAATGCACATGAGCCGGGTGTGATTATGATGATATTGATGTTTATCTATGTATTTATGCATATCTATGCTTNATATATATATATATATATATATATATATATATATGTCTTCATCTT
This sequence comes from Theobroma cacao, assembly GCF_000208745.1. Classification (NCBI taxonomy): domain Eukaryota; kingdom Viridiplantae; phylum Streptophyta; class Magnoliopsida; order Malvales; family Malvaceae; genus Theobroma; species Theobroma cacao. The sequence goes on from NC_030855.1 coordinate 9,365,139, forward strand.
GTTAATGAAGAGCAGAGTTTTTCTAACTCTATTCTTTTAAGATATTTTATTTTTCATGGTATCAAAGCAAGTTATGTGTAGTACCCCGTACTTTGATATGGTGGCTAATAAGGCTTACGGATGCTAATTGAGGTTAATTACTAAGTTAAAAAGGTGATTTGGAAGTGAACTTGTGAAACCTTAACCTCCATAGACATGTAACTAAGAGTAGATGCGATAACACGGATTAGGGGTAATTTCGTCATTTCTCAGGGTGAGCTCCTGGAAGTAGCTTTCAAATGTTATTGTGGTCTAAATAGACCCAAGAAATAAATGAATGATGGTAAAATGAATGAAGAAGATAGAATTACTGATAATTTTCATGGTAGGGGTAAAACGGTCATTTTGCATCTCAAGTCAAAATTTTTAAGTTTTTATGAACCCTAGTATTTCTAGACCCTTATGGACCTTGTCTCAGTATCAAAGAAGTAAAAAGATTGTATAAAGGTAATGGAAAGAAAAAAATGACCTTATTAAGGGCATTTTGGTAATTACGTGAGAAAATGGATAACATAAGGCATAAATATCTAAGTTTCTAGCAAGTTCTTCAAATTTCCAACAACTTCTTTTTCCTTTCTCACATTTTCTCACCTTCCATGGAAGCTTGCTTTGAAACTTCCATAGATTTTCTCGAGTTAACCTCGATTTTCATGTTTTTACGCACCCTTTCACAAAGTTCTTTGTGCTCTTTTACTTTTTTACCATTAAACCCTCAAAAGCCTTTCCTTAATTCTTTCTCTCACTAGCTGGACATTATAAAGAGAGAAAGAGAGAAAGGAAGAAAAGCGTGGTTTTGTAATTCAAGCAAGCTAAGGTAAGGATTTTTATGTTTTAAGCTCATGGTTGGTTAAATCTTGGGAGAAATAATGTGTGAATAATTTTGGCAGCTTTATGATTAATGTCTTGAAGGAATATTGGAGTGCAAGTATGGGTCAAGCAACCATAAAGGTAAAAACAAATGATATTTTAAGTGTAGTTAAGGAATCTTGAGAAAATGGGTATTGTTATGTAGTTGACATTTTAAGTGGCATATTATGAGAAATTGTGATTGTTGTGGAAAAGATGGTTAAACTTGATAAATATCCTTAGACAAGATTAATTTATGTGTTGGAGTTATAAATAAGTTGCCGATACCTATAATTAAAGAATTACGCAAGTAAAGGATAAAGGCAACTTTGGTAAAAATGTGTCAAGATATAAGTTAGTTGAATAAGGATTCATGATTGAATGAAAAAGGGAAGTATAAATGACGTACACTAAAGATATTGAATTGGGATTGTTGCTAGGAAGTGCAATAGTAAAGGTAAAGTATTGTGGTGGCGTGTCGAAGGAATTAACGAGCTACAGGCAAGTAGGAATAGCTAGATACGCCTCTGAGCAAATAACGATGTAAAATCTCACTACCGTAAGGTGAGTGAACTTGCATTTCAAAATTTGTTTTAGGAAATGTAAATATATTTGGGTGAAACATTTGAATGATTTTGTATATTCTTTCTTTAAAAATGTGTGCTGGGGAACAAGCCCTTGATAAAAATGGCTTGATGTTGTAAAAATGTGAAATATGTAAAATGATGAATCCATGTGTTCCTATATGATGTTGATATATGTACGTTGTGTATTGATAGTTAATATTGTGTAATAAATATAACCGTGCGTGTGCACGATGTGGGAGGATGCACATGCTGGTGTTGACGGGGTGCAAAAGTGTGGATGATGATATTGCTTGTGCAAGATGTGGGGGGATGCACACGATGATGATATCGCTTGTGCACGATGTGGGGGGATGCACAAAGTGATGATATTGCTTGTGCACGATGATTCGGCTATGTGCACGATGTGGGGGGATGCACATGAGCTAGGTGAGATAAGGTGTCCGGCTATGTGCACGATGTGGGGGGATGCACATGAGTTGGGTGAGATGGGGTGTCTGGCTATGTGCATAATGTGGAGGGATGCACATGAGTTGGGTGAGACGAGGTGTCCGGTTATGTGCGCGATGTGGGGGGATGCACATGCGCTGGGTGAGATGGTGGTGTATGTACTTATATATATAAATTTACTATATAGGGTTGTTTTTATTTAATATGTGATTGCATTGACTGTTGAAAACTTGAGTATTGTTAATGTGTTCAATTTAATGTGCAATGTGGCATGAGTGCATTTTTTTGTTGGCAATGAAAGCCCCTTGGATTTTATCTAGCCAGAATTTCATTGCAGCGAGAATGCCTTTTTACTGCGGTGAGAGTCAATCTATTATGCTTGACTTGCTTGAACTCTACTAAAGTTTCCACTTCTCAAGTTTTTTGTTATTCATGAGTTTTTCGTCATCAAGTGACTAAACGACCAAGGGTTTGAATGAGGAGTTTTTAAACAGAAATAAACTAAATTGCATTGTTTTGAACTTAAGTGCATCATGATTTCTAATCTTTCCTTAACGTTGCTTGTTCCCTTCTTATATTCACTCACTGAGTTTATATTCACGTTTTTAAACTTCATGTTTTAGGTTCTTTAAGTTAAAGGTGACTGGATCCTAGGACGAGGTGCTTCTCCCTATCCATTGCTTGGTAGGTTTGTCATGATACTAAGTGTTAGCTCCTACCCCAAGAGTCACTCCGCTGATGGTCAAAGTCTTTGAATGTGTACATGTAAACTAGATGTAACTTGCTAAGAATCGTTTGGCAAACTATTTATGTATATTCCGATTAATGAATACCATTATGAGTATATACCTGGATTTTATGAATTTATTTCAATGAAGTTATTATTTGAACATTGTGATTTATAGATCTTAAAAAAGGAGTATGGATGATACATGGACTAATGAACAGGTTCATAGAGGAAGGCTTGCTAGGGCCTAGTGGGCTATGCCTATTAGGTCCTTACGCTGGTCATGGCCCAAAAATTGGGCTGTGATAGTATAACTCAAAGGTTATAATTTATGGAATGAATAATTATCTTTTCATAAGATGACTATTGAAATAATACCTTTATCCAAAAGTTGTGTCTAGCGAAAATGTAAAGATGTTTTTTAAACAAAAAGGTGTCTTTATGAAAAGGTTGTATCCTTGAAGAAGAGACACTTGGAAGCCTATATAAAGGGCTTGTTGCCAACCATTTTGACACACCAAAAATTTAGAGACAAAACAAGAGTAGAAAAGTCAAGAGCAAAGAAAAGTGTTGTGTTTTATTAGCATAAACACTTAAGTTCCTACCAACTACAAAAGCTTCTAAATTCCTTATAATCTACTTGCTGTAGAAAGTAGGCTCTAAGGCCAAAGAACTTTACAAACCCTGGGGTGTATCTAGTGGTCTACTCTTGTTAAGTGCAAGACTGCGAGACTTTGATCTTATAGACTTGTAGCTAGAAGTAGACGCGATATCACTAACTAGGAGTAATTTCGTCATTTCCTTATAAGCCCCTAGAAGTATGCTTTCAAACAATATTAAGGCCTAACTACGCCTAAGGCACAAATGAATGATGAAAATGAGGATAAAATGACAAAAGAAATAGAAATAATGATAATTTCCAAGGTAGGGGCAAAATGGTCATTTTTCATCTCGAGTCGAAATTTTTAAGTTTTCGTGAACTTGAGTATTTCTAGACTATTATGGACTTTGTCTCAGTGTCAAAAGAGTAAAAAGATTGCACAAAGGATTGGAGGAAGACAAAGCCAACTTGTTAAGGGCATTTTCATAATTTCAATGGAGTTTGGATAAGCTTTAGCTATAAATATCATTTTCCAATAGCTTTTCTTCAGTTTTCCAATAGCTTCTCTTCTTTTTCTTCCTCCTATCCTCTTCTCCATTTCCATGTTTCTTTGCACCTTTCATGGAAGTATCCTTTGAAACCTTTAAAACTTCCCCAAATTAGCTTTATTTCTCATGCTTTTCTACACCATTTCATAGGGTTTTTCATGCTCTTACACTTTTACACCTCAACAGCCTTCAAAAGTCTTTCTTAAGTACATTCACTCACTAGTTGGACGTGTAGAGAGAGAGGGGGAGTGATTTCCCTTATTAGCTTGGAGGAATTTTGAAAAGAAATTCAATTACAAATCCACCAAGGTGAGTGAACTTGCATTTAAAATGTTTTGGGAAATGTATTGGTATTTGGATGAAGCATGTGAATGATTTTTATTTGATTTTTTCTTAAAGATTATGCATGGGAACAAGCCTTTATTAAAACGTTTTATGCGATGAGTGTGCAATATGATGAATCCTTATGCTCCTATAGGATGCTGATATATATATATATATATATATATATATATATATATATATAT